>NW_025839561.1:0-4837 GCF_002878395.1 Capsicum annuum | reverse complement strand
GGACCATAAGAACTTCACTTTCTTTTGGGTCAACCGAGTCATAGGAGACGCTATAGAGGAGAACCCTTAACAAAACGGCGGTAATAGCCAGCTAAACCCAAGAAACTTTAGATATCAATCAGGGAAATAGGTCTAGGCCAATTTCTAATAGCTTTGGTCTTTTGGGGATCAACTCTAATACCCTCGAAAGAAATGATATGACCCAGAAAAACAACTGAACTTAGCCAAAACTCACACTTACTGAACTTGGCAAATAACTTCATGATCTTTAAGGGTTTGCAAGATAGTTCGAAGATGATCAGAATGTTCATACTCAGTATGGGAGTACACCAGTATATCATCAATGAACACTATGAAAAACATATCTAGATATGGTCTGAACACTCGATTCATGAGGTCCATGAAAGATACTGGGGCTTTAGTTAACCCGAATGACATAAATAGAAACTGAAAACGGCCATAATGAGTTTGGAAAACGGTTTTTGAGATGTCACACTCCCTAACTTTGAGTTGATAATAGCCGAAACTAAGGTCTATCTTTGAGAAATAACTTACACCTTGCAATTGGTCAAACAAATCATCTATTCTCAGAAGGGGGTACTTATTTTTTACGGTGACTTTATTCAGTTGGCAGTAATCAATGCACATATGCAAAGATCCATCTTTCTTTCTCACAAACAACATAGGAGCATCCCAATGAGAAATATTGGGCCTTATAAAACCCTTATCTAGTAGATCTTTGAGTTGCTCTTTTGACTCCTTAAGTTCTACAGGGGCTATACGGTAAGGAAGAATAGAAATGGACTGAGTATCGGGAAAAAGATCAATCCCGAACTCTATCTGTCTATTAGGAGGTATCCCTGGGAGATCATCCAGAAAGACATCAGAAAACACGTTTTCATTCAATGGGTCAGAGGGTTGAGCTTGCTGACCATAATTATTTCTTCTCGCTCGACATAGAGGCATATTTCTGAAAAAGGAGAGCACGAATCAATAGCAGAGAGAGATACTTTAAGCATGATAGACTTCTAAAAAAAAGAATCACACTTTTTTCTAAAACGTCTTGTAGCCTCTTGCTCATAGATGTGGTGCTTTACACACTGATGATTAAGACTCTACTTAACGTGGCTTGTCAGACTCCCTAGGACACCTTAAAACTTTAGGCTCTGATACCAAGTTTGTAATGCCCCGAAAAATGGGTCCCGGAGCGTCACACGGTGCTTGAGGATACGAGTAGCCCTAAGCTAACCCTTTGAGCCATTTTCATTTAGTTCAACATGAATCAATGAGGTTTCCATAAATAACCCTCAAATATCAATAGAGTAATCATCATCCAAGAATAAAAGAATTTCAGAAAGATAACAAAATATGACTTATTAGTCAATTTCCAACATCTATACTAGTCTGACAAGCCTCTAAGAAAATCAACAAAACTAGCGAGCCATTGAGATATGCCCCAACTGACTCATACTCTGTTATCAAATGTAAACAATTCCATGAAACCAACATCAGACATCACATCCTCAGAACATGAGGACTCACCATGACAGAGGATGTAGAACAGCATGCCTGAAGAATCACTGTTAAACCTGGAACTAAGCACCTGAACCTACATTTCGATAAAATACAGCCCACATCCAAAGATATGGGTCAGTAACATGGAATAGAACCGAGTATATGGGGGTGTATACAGTTTTATAAACAGCATCATCATAAATATTTATAAGAAATATGCAGGATGTATGAAAGACTCGTATAGCCCAAAGAAAATCATCATAATCATAAGAGGATGAAATAAGTATAATAACACATGTGAGTCATCATATAATTTGTCAATTACTTTCATTTCATCAAGAATATCAATTCTCATAATGTAAATATCATTTAAATATTTTGAAAGAGTAACTTTCACAATTCCACTTTCAAATCACTTCACCGTTCATCATAGACATAAGAAAACACACACACACTGGGAGATCCTATAACCGACATAAACCATGTGAGCTGCATGGAGTACAACGTCCAACCCACATTGGGGAGAGACATCCTATCCTTGCCATCGGAGTAGGACTATCAATATCAAATCCACACAAACTAGTGATCACTATATAAATCAGCCTCAGGCTCACTCCTATGGGTGCACATAGTTCTAGGAAAGTAAGGTCACTTTATACCTCCCACTCGATGCTAAAGATTTCTCATGAACTTAGCTCAGATCATTTCAAAGACAATCCACAACAAAATAATTTCAGTAATATATAAATATACATTGGGAGTCATCATGCTTCCCATCTATCAAAATCAACCATGTTGTGGATTTCTTTCACACTCGAGTTCAAAACAACTCCATTAAGACCAAAAGGTCAAATTATTCAAAATATCTCAAATATTCAACATCAACATGCTTATAACACACATTTCTCAAAAAAACACAATTTCCAATGGGGATTCACAATCCAAATATCAAAATCATGATAAATATCATTCAAGATTCATGCTTTATATCTCCACACACGTAAATTCATCTTTCAAAATCATAAACATCAAGATTTCATAATAATCATCATAAGATATGGGTTCATTCTTCAAATTCGTAAAAAAATCAAATAAAAATCATGCCTTTGTAAAGAAAATTAATTTTGGAAACAAGAACGAAAGAGAGTTCTTGTTGAAAAACCCCACATACCTTGAATGATGAACTTTAGATCGATACTCATTTTTGAGATGTTAATCGTGCCTTTGAATAATGGTTCTTGGAGTTCTTGAACTAGGAACTTAGAATTTTGAATAAATTTACAGAATTAATGGTGAACTTTGGAGGTTCTTGAAGATCTTGAACTAGGAACTTGGAATCTCGAAAAAATTTGCTGAATTTATGGTGAACTTTGGAGGTTCTTGAAGTTGGATGTAGGAACTTAAGGTTTTATTTTTAAGGGAATTTGATGAAATATAACATATAATGCTTCTAATAAGCTTTAATATAGGGTTTGGATGGATTTTGGATGAGGGGGAATGACCAAAACGCCCCTAAAAATCAAATAATTCTCGAATCTATCCCTTGGTGGACTGTTTTGATAGTCTGAAGTAGATCAACCATAACGTTTTACTCCAATATCCAAATTGGATGAAACTAATTTCATTAGAAAGTGGACTCTCATAATTTCCGTTGATATATAGTATCTCACCCAGATTATTGTGTACGAGGAGTTATGATCGTTTGAAGTTGCCCCAAAAATTCGCTTTTGATAGGCTGAAGTAGATCCACCATAACTTTTTGCTCCGATAGGAAAATTGGATAAAACTAATTTCATTGGAAAGAGGACTCGCAGAGCTTTCCGTTGATATATAAAATATCACCCATATCATTATGTACAAGGATTTATGATCATTTAAAGTTGGAGCAAAAATACGTCAGGCCTCAGTACTTTTTCCTACATGTTTTACTGTTCACTACTATTCACAGTTAGATCAGAATGTTCATAACTCATTGCTCGGGTGTCTGTTTTGTATGATCCATATATCCTTGGAAATCTTATTTGATACTCTATGCAATAGTGGGTCATAATCTATGATATTCCGTACGAAAAAATTTATAATTCATTCTAGAAGATAGAACCAAACACGTTTACACACAAAATTTAAATGAAAAATTTCCTGGGGTATTACATGAGAGGAGTACATTAGTTATTCATGGTGTGTTGATTTGAGTGTATTCTTTTATTTTTATGAAATCGTACTTTTCATCCTGAGGTATAAAGTCTATTCCGTTCCCTTTCAAAATTCTTGTTGCAGATGTTATGTATAAGGGCAATGATGTGCAGTAGAATATTGGAATTGTATTTCCACCCGATTAGTAGTATATGGTACAGTGTCATGACCTACTGGAAATGAGATGGGCCACGAAGTTGGTGATATAAAGTCAAAAGATTAGAAATCAGTGTGAGGGTGACTTTTGTGTAAATAAATAGTTGTAGTTGTTTAACCATTGATTGAGGGATGATTTTCCATTTTGTAGTGATAGACTAATATGGTAGAAATAATTGTAGATTGTATGGTAGTCTGTGAAGGAAGTGGTTAGCTATGATTATTTTCTATTCAAAATAGAGAAGGAGCTCAAAGTGGATAATTATGGTGGTTGTAGGAATCATTTATAAGTGCTAAGTGAAAAAGGGGTAGATTAGTTAATAAGTCGTAGGTAGAGACTCATTAGTATTTGTTGAATTTTGAAGATCATTATGATGTATGATTAGATAAGTAAGTATGATGTGAGAAACTAGAACATATTGATAAGATTGAGATGGGTTATATTCTAAGATTAAGATCGACTAATCCTATCATATGACTTTACCCCTTTGATGGTCTTTTCTTTAGTAGTAGTAAACTAGTACTTCATATGAGAAGGTCTGTAGTGGATTTTGAGTTGTAATAGTGAGGTTATGGTAGGGTTGTGATTATAGGTAGTAGTTAAGTGAAGTGAAGTATGTGGGTTAATTTTCCAAGTTGATGAACTAGTGTAGTATGTGACATGCTTTACCGATGATATATATATATTGGAGGACTAGTGTTTAAAATGATGAATTGTGGTTGAGTCATCAAGATATTAAGAGTGATAGTAATATAAGAATAAGTTGAACCCTTGGTGGCAGGTTGCTAAATAAAGTTTTATGTGTATAAGTGTTTTGTGTACCTAGATTTAATTCAGGAATCTTGTAGTACGGAGAAGTCTGGGAAGTTGTTGTATAGTGCTCTTTAGAGTTGAATTGAGGAAAAATAGGTAGGCAATATGCCCCTTGGTATAGTCATATACATTTTGTGAAGTTGTAGGTTATATGATTAA
>NW_025839560.1:0-2099 GCF_002878395.1 Capsicum annuum | reverse complement strand
ACATGAAAAAGCCTTTTTCGAGCCAAGTAGGTGAATGCTAGCTCATAGTTCTTAGAGTGGGACAGGGGTTTGAGCATGTTTTAGACTTAAAATTAACTAGTGGCCTCGCAGATGGCTAAAAAGCTAGTGAGAGTAGGCTGGCGGGGCCGTTTTAGGGGTCAAACGAGCGAAAAGGCGTGAACAGACTATTTTCAGGCTAAACCGTTTAGGGTGAGACCTCGATTCTCGAGGTAGGCCCAAGCATATTTAGGGTTAAAAATTGATCGATGATCCCCTAGCGAGTTGAAGGGTGGGTGAGGGTAAGACGACTGGGTTATCAGAGCCATTTGGGTGTTCAATTGGGTGAAATATCGCGGATGAATTAGTTTTGGGCCAAATTGGTGGGTGATAGCCCATAATTATTAGGGCAGGCCCAGGGATCGAGCATATTTTGGATAAAAATTGATCGACGGCCCCAAGGCAAGCTAAGGAGTTGGTGAGGGTAGGTAGACAGGGTCAGCGGGGTCATTTGGGTGGTCAAATGGGCGAAACTAGGGTTGTGCAAAAACTGAACTGACCAATAAACCGAACTGATAAAAATGTTATTGGTTTATCGGGTTAACGATTTTTTATTGGTTTGATAAAAAATTTTATTGGGTAAACAGTTCGGTATTGGTTTAGCTTATTGGGTTATTGGTTTAAAGGATACACTAAGTTATTGTTTTATCCTTATTTATGTTATATATTTAAATCTCTCTTTCTATCTATCTATCTATTTATCTATATATCTATTTATCTGTCTATCTATCTATCTATAGAGAGAGAGATGTGTATGTATATAGATTACATGCACTGCTAATTCATAATTCAGTGATTCACAAAGTATTAATCTATTTAGGGCAACAAAGGAATAATATAAAGTTCGGCTATTATCGTAATAAAAAACTTGAAGCATTTATAGCTTCCAACAATTAGGATTCAATTTTTTTCCTAACTAACATTCAGTTCAAGTTTGAAGATTCTTGTAAACTAACATACATTGCGTAGGTTTTGGCGGTAATTAAGGTTTCATTTTTTATGTTAGTTGTTACTATTTCTATTTTATAAGTATTTTCTTATTGATTAAATCGTAAACCAAACCGTTAAGGACCAAAAACCGATAAACCAAAACCGATAAGAAACTATCTAATTGGTTGGTTATTGGTTTTACATATTTAAAAACTGAAAACTGATAAATCGAACCAATAACACGTAAAATCAAACCAAACCGACCGATGCACACCCCTAGGCGAAACGACCCTAATAGGTTATTTTTAAGCCAAATCAGTGGATGTTAGCCTATGGTTCTAGGGATGGGCTTACGGACCAAACATTTTTTGCTCAAAAAATTGACAAACGACCACTAAGTAGCTGAAGAGCGGGAGAGGGTGGGTAGACGGGGCTGTTAAGATGGTCAAACGGTCAAAACAATGCGAACATGCTATTTTTAAGCCAAATCGATAGGTGTTCGCCCATGGTTCTTGGGGTGGTCCTTGGTCTCGGGTGTGTTTAGGCCAAAAATTGACAAGCGGTCCTTGGGTAGATTGAGGAGTGGGTGAGGGTGGGGCAATAGGGTCACCATGGCTATTTGCGTGGTCAAACGAGCAAAACGGCATGAATAGGCTATTTTTAGGCCAAAATCAATAGGTGTTAAGCCACGGTCGGTAGAGATATTTGGGTGGTCAAATGGGGTGAAACGATGTGAATGGGTCATTCTGGGCTAAATTAGTAGGTGTTAACCCGTGATTCTCGAGGTGTGCTTGGCCTCGAGCATGTTTTGGGCCAAAAAGTGATTGTCGACCTCCAAGAAGGATGAGGAGCATGTGAGGGTGGAACAATGGGTTCGGAGGGGTCGTTTAGGTGGTTAAACAGGCGAAACAATGCGAACAGGCTATTTTAGAGCCAAATCGATGGGTGTTAGCCCACAGCTCTCAAGGTGTATCTGGGCCCAAATGTGTTTTGGATCAAAGATCGATCGGTGACCCCCAAGAAGGCTGAGGGGAAGTGAGGATTGGTCGGTGGGTCAGCGGGGTAGTTTAGATGGTCAAACGAGCAAAATAATGCAAATGGACCATTTTTGG
>NW_025839559.1:0-2091 GCF_002878395.1 Capsicum annuum | reverse complement strand
CTTAGGCATTTCATCAAACACATGGGGGTAAAAAAGTTAAAGTATGGGAATAGTTAAATCATGGCATAATAACATAATCTGAATTCAAAAATCATGGGTTAAGGATTTAACATGCAAATATCATCTTTCAAATGAATCAAAGGCTAATTCCATGGATAAAATTCATGAAAACAAGTAATGGACATGATTTTAAATTTTAAAGTGGATTCTTGAACTCCATGGTTGAAAAGAGCCATGGATGAACATCTAATATGCCTTACTTGAAGAATTCGTGCGAGTCTTGGTGAATTTATTTGAGATTGATCTTGAATATTGATGGATCTAGGGTTTTGTTCTTGAGAGAGTTTGTGAAAAGATGAGTGATTTTGCCTTTTGGGGGCCTTAATCTCATGTTAGTGCTGGATAAAATGAGGGAGAAAGACTGAAATACCCTCCTGGACCCGAAATTAACTATGTTGAAAGTGGCCAGTGATGCAATAAGTGACCCATCATGTCACTCAATCAACGTGATAGGCGACATATTGTAGCCTTATCGCGTTGATTTGTTGTTTTGAAAATTCAAACAAGCCTCAAACCTCATCCAAAAAATTCAAAACTTACCCGAGACATGCTACTTACACCCTGAACATGAATCAACTCAAAAAATTACACCTCAAGTTTGAGAAGGTCATTTTAAAAATCATTAAAGTTAAGAGGACAAAAATAAAACTAAGTCTCCAACAGTTAGCTAAATTTTCAGGTTCTAAGCCTCTTTTACATGCTCTCTGGGTTGAACTAACTTATGACTAATACGGGGTATTACACAGACACTGCAAATTGTTTGTCGTCCCCTCTTACGTTCTCCACATAGAAGGAGTCGCCCTCAATCATATTGTCCCTTATGATTTTTTGGGCGGCAGGCACAAATTTGTTATCCTTTTTAACAACATATGAACATCTCTCCCTGAATTTCTCCCCAAACCTCTTATCAATGGAATTGAATATAGATGCCAGGTGGTACTCCCTTTCTACAATCAACATAGAGTTGATCGAATCGGCAATATTTATGGTTATCATATCAAACCTATTGTCGGAGAAATATGCCCTACACCACTTCTTAAAACCAAGCTCATGATCGAGGAAAAAGGCTTCCTTGGAACAATAGTTCTTGAATTCCTCAAATTAGTCACTAAACTAGTTGAAAAAAATATGCCTTTGTCACGTGGTAGAATAGATAGAGGTGATCTCTGCATTAGCGATTTACCCAGAGATTTTAACCAAGATGCCTCATGCATTACTCGTGATGAGCATTGTTGTAAGCCTTCACGAAATTGTTGGCGATGCTCTTGTGTCTATCATAGATAAAGCATAAATCTAGTCTATCAACCACTATAAACTTCAGCTTCTCAAAGAAGAAAGTCCAAGATGCATCGTTTTCCTTGTCAACAACGCAAAAGGCAATGGGATAAATATGGTTCTTGATAACCTGTGAAACGGCGCTTAGCAGCATGCCCTTGTTCTTACCATATAAATGGGTGTCATCGATCGCAATAACCTTTCTTATATGGGAGAATCCCCTAATGCAAGGGACCAAGGCTAAAAACTAGTACATAAACCTACAATTTTCTGCGTTTATCATGATGGAATAGGTAGTGCCAACATTAAGAGCATTGATCATGTACAAAAAAGCCGACAGGCAACAATACCCATGCTCTGGTGTCCCTCGAACCATTTTCTTGGAAATCACACACCCATTAAACATTTTCAATTGGTTGGTATACTGCTAAAGTTCTTGACAATGATCCTCCGAATCTCACTAGTGTCTGGAAACTTTCCTTCATGATACAAGTTCACACAGAGCGATGCAATGACTTTAGCCATGATTTTCTTATGGCTGCGTGTGGCATATTCAATGCCACAAGTGTGATCACCGACATATATATAGATGAGAAATAAGTTTGTGCATTCATACTTATTTTCACATAACATCCATACGCAACTAGGACAAACACATTTCAGCTTAAAGAATTTGTTGTAGCTTTTCATCATAGCATAATCAAAAGCTTTTTTTGCCAATGCTACATCCAACAATAATTTTAAATCCTTTTTATT
>NW_025839558.1:0-2140 GCF_002878395.1 Capsicum annuum | reverse complement strand
TGACCAATAGGTCAAAATGAGCTCGGGTGCACCGGGACCTGAAATAATGGTCTACCTGGTCTAAAATCAATATTTTGGAGTTGCTGGCACAGTCTCTTCGGCCATTCATCACACAGATAAAAAAATATCCACATAAGTCCAAAATAAGACTCTCGAAGCCATCAAAAATCACAATATTGCATAAATAATGCCAAAATGCATCGAAAATTATGCCAATCACTCCCACACCCCAGAAATATCACAATGCAACTACAGGGAGGGGTAAAATAGTCAAATCACACAAAATCATAAATTTCACATGTTTCATCAAATTTTTAGGTCGTTACATTATCCACCACTAAAAATCTAGTTAGTCCTCGAACTAAGGCAAACGAAATAACTGAATCAACAAAGAGTTGGGGACAAGAACTACGCATAACAAACTCGGCCTCCCAAGTAACTTCATCTACAGGTTAATGTTACCACTGGACCTTAACCACAGGGATCACTTTAGAGTGCAACCGTCTAACATCCCTAGCCAAAATGGAAACCGACTTCTACACAAAAAACAACCACTCATCTAACTGAACCGACTCCCAATGAAAGATGAGACTCATCTGGAATATAACGACGAAGCATAGAAACATGAAAAACTAGAGAACAACTGACAGATCAAGGGGCAAAGACAACTCATAATAAACATCACCAATAGTCCGAAAAATCTCAAATGGACCAATATGCCTGGGGCTAAGCTTGCCCCTCTTTCCAAACCTCATCACACCCTTCATGGGTGAAACTCAAAGAAAAACACATCACTAGCACCAAATCTCAAGACATAAAATCTACGATCAGTATAACACTTCTGCGTACTTTGAGCCGCTCTAAGTCGATCCTGAATGACCCGTACCCTATTCAAAGTCTCACAAAGTAAGTCCGTACCTCGAGGTCTCACCTCAGAAACATCAAACCAACCTACTGGGGAGCGACAACGCCTACTATACAACGTCTCAAAAGGAGCCATATAAATATTGGAATGATAGCTATTACTATATGCAAACTCTGCTAAAGCCAAATGTTGCTCCCACTGGCCACCAAAATCCATTGCGCATGCGTGAAGCATTTCCTTCAAAACCTGGATATTCTGCTCTGACTGACCATCAATCTAGGGGTGAAATGCTATACTAAGATCAACCTGAGTACCCAACTTCTTCTGAAATATCTTTCAAAGTGAGACGTGAACACAAAACCTCTATTTGAAATAATGGACACCAACGCACCATGCAGACACATAATCTCACGAATGAAGATATAGGCTAACCTCTCAACACTGAATGAGACCTGAACCAGAGTAAAAAGAGCTGACTTGGTCAATCGATCAATGATGACCCAGACACTATCAGAATTATGAGTTGTACGAGGAAAACCAGTCCCAAAAGCTATAGTGACCCGTTCTCACTTCCATTCGGGAATGGGTAACCTCTGAAGCAATCCACCAGGCCTCATATGCTTGGCCTTAACCTACTGAAAACTTAGTCAGTGAGCTACAAAATCTGCTATATATCACCTCATACCACTCCACCAGTAGTGCTACTTCAAATCATGATACATCTTAGTCACACCTGGATAGATAGAATATCTAGAACAATGGGCCTCATCCAAGATCATCTAATCCAATCACCACTCTCGGCACACAAATTGAACCCCCAATCCTCAAAACTCCATCTGAATCAAGTAAGTCTTCCTTAGCCTCCCCACTCAACATCTTATCTCGAATTAACCTCAATCCAACATCGTCAAACTGATAAGCTTGAATCTGCTCTATCAAAGAAGATCTAGCCTCCATAAATGCCAAAACATGCCCCGGTATCAAAATATCAAGCCTAACCATCAGGTTAGCCAAAGACTGAACCTCTAAGGCCAACGGCCTCTCCTGAGTCAAAAGATTCACCAAGTTACCCATGCTAGTCGAGTTTCAACTCAAGTCATTGTTGACACCCAATTTTGGCTCTCCAAACTTAAAATTCACGTATTTAGGCCCCCTGATCATTAAATGGCACAGTATGCAATTTTTCACATATTTTTTACAATTGTTAATAAATTATTGATAATCATCTTTATTTTAGGATTTTTACTCATTTATTGTTATATTTTAATTTTACAT
>NW_025839557.1:0-1456 GCF_002878395.1 Capsicum annuum | reverse complement strand
AGAAAAACTAGAGAAAATCAAGATAATCTAAATAAAGAAATTAATTATAAAAACTGAATTAGAAAAATAATGGAGAATCTAAAAGAAAAGTTAATATGGATAGAAGAAACCTTAGAAAATTTAGAAAAAAGTACATGTGATAGTTTATATAATTTAAATAAGTCACTACGAGAAGAACAACGCAAGATAATAAATAACATAGAAAATCTAGAATTAGATATACATTACAGTACAGTTTGGATAAATTATTATACAGAAATTTGTAACTCTGCAATTACTACAGGATAAAATAATAAACCAAACAAATAAATGAATACATCTTACGAAAAGAATAAATCATTAAAAAATATTGAAACAAAATTTAAGAAAAATCCACGCACAAAGAAAAATAGATTCATTATATATATACTAAATCTATTTAATCACCTATATACGCACCCCCAACAAATGGTATCAGATCCCAGTAATTTAAAAAGTAGAGCAGTAAGATATATGTTAGATATGTTAGAATTTTATCTATTTTTATCGAATTAAAGGTGATTTTTGTGTTAAAAATGTGAGTTGCTAAGTGACTAAGTCACTAGAAAATGATTTAGTATAGGGATTTTGAAGATGATATTTGTGATTTGAATTTGAGTTGGTAAGTTACTTTGTCACTTTGAAAATGGTTAAGTATAGGGACATTAAAGGTGATTTTTGTGTTATGAATATGGTTTGTTAGATGAATTATTTGCTTGAAAATGGTTAAGTATATGGACTTTAAAGGTGATTTTTGTGTTTTGTATGTGAGTTGGAAAGTGACTAAGTCACTAGCAAATGGTTAAGTATAGGGATTTTGAAGATGATTCGTGTGATTTGAATTTGTGTTGGTAAGTTACTTTGTCAGATTGAAATTGGTTAAGTATAGGGACATTAAAGGAGATTTTTGTGTTATGAATATGGTTTGTTAGGTGAATTATTCACTCTAAAATGGTTAAGTATAGGGGCATTAAAGGTGATTTTTGTGTTTTAAATTTGAGTTGGTAAGTTACTTAGTCATTTGAAAATAGTTAAGTATAGGAACTTTATAGGTGATTTTATGTTTTGAATATGGTTTGTTAGGTGAATTATTCACCTGAGAATGGTTAAGTATAAGGACTTTAATAGGTGATTTTTGTGTTTTGAATGTGAGTTGGTCAGTGACTATGTCACAAGAAAATGGTTAAGTATAGGGATTTTGAAGATGATATTTCTGATTTGAATTTGAGTTGGTAAGTTACTTAGTCACTTTGAAAATTATTAAGTATAAGGACTTTAATGGTGATTTTTGTGTTACGAATATGTTTGTTAGGTGAATTATTCACTTGAAAATGGTTAAGTATTGGGAATTTAAAGGTGACTTTTGTATTATGAATGTGAGTTGGTAAGTTACTAAGTCACTAGAAAATGATTTAGTATAAGGATTTTGAAGATGATA
>NW_025839556.1:0-4309 GCF_002878395.1 Capsicum annuum | reverse complement strand
GAGTTGAAACTATTTCGATCGATTAAGTTTTAGTGGACGTTGTAATTTGTGTCAGCTTTCATCGACCATAACTCTCTGTATATGTTGAATTAGAGAGCCTACTATGTGTCAAATGATAGGTCTTTGATTTAGCTTTCCAACGATACCAATTTTGCTAAAATTCGACACCCGAGCAAGAAGTTATGGCCTTTCAAAGTAGTAGGCGGTGCCTATGTAAACATAGGTGATAGCATAGGCACCGCCTATGTAAAGGTTTCAGGTGACTTAAACACTCCGTTTTTGGGGTAAAATGGTCCTTTTCCACCCTTATTTATCCATAAACACGAAATTCAGTTCCCAAAGACCCCAAAATACACCTTCATTCATCCAAATTGTTCAAGAACTCTCTCTAAGGTTTCAAAATAAAAACCCAAATAGTTCAAGATTCAACCACGGGTTTTCAAAACAAATTGAAGATTTGGAATCTCCGCAACATAGGCTTCAAGAAGCACCTATCATATTCGCATATAAAGGTACGTGGGGTTATCCAAAAATCTCATGGGTGTAGTTTTTATGAACATGCATGCTTTTAAATGGGGGTTTTCAATCAAATGCTAATAACTTGCTTTCAATATGATTTCTAAGTTATTTTATTTATGTCATGGGAATTGTTTGCCTATATACTTCAATGGTTGAAACCATGCATATGTGATTTGAGATTTTCCATGGAAGTTTGATCAATATGAATGATAAATTGTTTTCAAATTCCCATGATAATGTTTTGATACCCCATATCATATTGTGATCAACAAAAGAGAGCATGAATGTGAAATAAATATTGTTCATCACTTGTAAATGATGAAGCACCTTGGTTTTTACATGATTATGCATATGTGGATGTGATATTGATGACTTGCAAGTCGGGTATGACGATACCCTAAAAAATACGATATGTGATTGAATAAGATGAAATTTGAATGCATTGATTTTACATGAGAAAGGTGGATGCCCGAAGAAGGCGTTTGAGACACAAGGGCTCATCACTGTAAAAACGTGTTTGTTGACATGGAATATTGGTACCAGGCTAAGTGATCTTGTGTACTTGACTTCATGTCATTCCCAAATTGGGACTATAGGTAGGAGCCCGGGCTAAGTGATCTTGGACACTATCATTGGGTCGAAACACCATGCTGTGTGATCTTGTGTGTCTTCCCCTCACGCATACTCTAATCTCGGCGGCAACCGGAGTTTGACAGTTGGTATAAATTATGTAGGGTATTCCACCTAGCTTAGTTGCATTTCATTATTGTTGAGAAACTATTGCATTACGCCCATGTGTTTTCAAATAATTTGATACGAAATTTCTTTATAATGGCTCTCAACCATATTTTGTAAAAGTATTATGTTTTGTTTTGATATCTCTGCGTGCCAGTACTTTTGTGCTGACCCCCTCCCCTCTCCAACCTCCTACGTTCAGAGGTCCAGTCTAGGGGTCAAGAGAATCAGTAGATCATTCAGACAGAGTTGCAGAGATAAGTGGTGAGCCTTCTATGTTTTAGAAGGTCTTATTTTCTACAGTCCTTTTATATTATATTAGTTTTGGGTCTGCTGGGGGCCTTGTCCCAGTTTTCAGATAAACATTATTTCAGTCATGCAGTAGAGATTTTGCAGACGGTTTTAGAGATGTTGATTTAGATTGTGGGACACTATTCTCCATTTTTGTTTTCATATGATTGTTGACCATGTTTCTGTTATATTATGTTTCTTCCGCTTTACTTTGATCATATAAATTAGGTGCATGATTACCAGACAGATAGGGGTGTTTTGGGCCTCCATGGTTCGAAATGCTCGACACGGCTAGGCCCTGGTTTGGGTCGTGACAAACTTGGTATCAGAGCATAGTTCATGGTCCCAGGGTGTCTGCGAAATCGCATAGGGTAGAGTCTTATTTATGGGTGTGTAGTGTATCACACTTATAAGAAGGAGGCTACAAGACGTTTAGGAATGTCTCTCTTTCTTCATGTTCTAGTTCGTGCAACAGAGTCAAAATGTTCCTCCATACTCTAATTCGTGCTATGGTGACGTCCATACGAAAGTAAAATCATCCCAAATTCTTTCCTTACGCGGATGTTCTCAGACCCGTCACATTACTGGGGTGATTCAAGTGTAGAAGTTTAGAGTCTAAATGATATTGTCCCTTCGGATTGCGTCATATAAGATCTTAAAATTGTGCAAGGACTTGAGAAGAGTTCGTTATTGCTTCAGAGTGTATGGGTTCTAGTGTGAACCTTGATCTTGATAAAATCGTGCTTTTCAGCCTTCTGTATTGGTATATTCGGCACTTTTCAGAAATTTATGTTGCAGATGTCATGCTTAAGGGAAAATATATGTAGTAGGAGTGTTAGAATTGTATTTCCACCCATATAGTAGCATAAGTTAAAGTGTCAGTGTCATGACCTGTTGGTAGCTAGTAGCGTGTGTGGATTGTATCATAATCTGTGGGGGAAATATTTGACTCAGATTTTTTTATCTATACAAAGTAAGATGTGTATTCTCAGATTATGGAATATTGTGTGACAAGTTTCTCTCTCTTGAAAATATTTTATCATTGTGATGATAAAACTAAAAAGTCTAGTGAAGCCGTGTGGGGCTCTTTTGATTCACTAGCATAGTTGACTTGTCATTCATCCCATTTTCTTGTTCAAAATACAAAACCAAAGTCTAGTGAAGCCGTGTGAGGCCTGTTTTGATTCACTAGCAACTTGTTGTCCAACTTGTTGTTCTTTCGTTGGTTTAATATATGTATGGCTGAATCTGTTTGCATGAGATAGAGTTGGTAATGAAGTGATTCGTCCTTGTGTGTTATCAGTAGAAGGTAGAGAAGGAGTTGTTGGTCAGGGTGATTTGTTGGTTACTTGAATGTGGAAATGGCTATATTAGTGAGTAAGTTATGATTATAGACTCATGGTTGTTTGAGGAATTTGAAGGCAGTCTAAATGTATGATTGAGTGTGTAAGTATGAGGTGAGAAATCCGTATAAGTAGAAAAGATTGTATGGGGTTATAATATAAGATTAAGGTTGATCATGTCTATTATGTGACCTTACCCCTTGACCTTCTTTTGTTGGTAGTTGTAAACTAGTACTACTTATGAGAAGGTATGTATCAGATTTTGAAGTATTTGGATAGAATTTTCCAATTTGATGGATTAGTATATTATGTTGCCCTCGTCATTGGTGGTAGATGATTGATACTAGACCATTGGATTAAATCTAATGTAGGATGTGGATGTAAGAATAGTGGCTTGAGATTAATGGTGTATGGTTGTGGGAATAAATATTAGTAGGCTTGATGTGTTGAAATAGTACATGCTAATGAGTTATGATAAGGAAGACCGTAAGGTCAAGGTCGATTATTGTTGTTATGAAGTTCTAGTGTACTAATGTTTCTTGATGTTTATTTCATGGTTTTCAAGTGAGAATCATGCGTAAGGTTGGGTTGTAAAATCATGTTTAGCACTAGACATTAAGTTTGAACAATTGAAGTTCATAAAGGTGGATATGATGATTTCTTGATCAATGATGTTAGTTATATGAAAGTGATCTAATAGACTTGAACGGTGTATGATATGGCTTAAGTTTAAATTGATTCGTAATGAAGTATAATGTTGTAGGTATGGTGTAGAAGTATGCCAAGGTGATATGAGATTGCGGCATATTTTTTTCTAAGACTATTACATAATTTGTGTAGCTAGTGGTACCATTGAATTGTTAAGTGGAGAAAGACTAGTTAGATCGTGTATGGTGATCTCAATAGCCATGTTAAGTGTTAGAATCTAAGTTTGAGTTTTGAAGGTTGAACCGATATAAATAAGTGTGCAAGCATTATACTATGACTATTGGTGGCTATGGAAAGATAGAGTGTATCCCAGAAGGTAGTCATTCGAGTTAAGTCTACGATATGCATGTATTGTCATTTTTTTTCTTTCAGACCCTAGAGTGCAGTAAGTGTAGTTCAGTTAGAATCTGGTAACGGATCTCCCAAACTCTAGATGATGACTTGAAGCTAAGGGGGAGATTATAGAACGAATAACCAAGTAAGGCTCCCAGATTCTAGTAGTGATGCAGTATGATTTAGAACATCAGAAAGTGAGGATGAATCTCAACCCATTCCTACCTCAATATTTTTTGTTATCCGGATGCTTACTCATGCCTTGCGATTCATTTCCGTGATAATAGTTCATGATTCCGGTATATGATAGAGAGTCACGTACTCTTCCAGTTCCAAGATAATGAGTTCTAGTTCATTCAAGTAGTCAGAATCACATTCCT
>NW_025839555.1:0-1082 GCF_002878395.1 Capsicum annuum | reverse complement strand
GTTTACGGTACCACAAGGATTTTATGAATGGAACGTATTACCATTTGGATATAAAAATGCACCAGGTAGTTACCAACACTTTATGGATAGTTATTTTAAATAATTACCTAATTGTATAGTATACATAGATGATATACTACTATATACAAAAACTAAAGAAGAACAATTAAAATTATTAGAACAATTTACAGATATAATAGAAAAATCAGGAATAAGTTTAAGTGAAAAGAAAGCCAAAATTATGAAAAACCACATAGAGTTATTAGGAATATTAATAGATAAAAGTGGAGTAAAAATGCAACAACATATAGTACAAAAAATAATAAATTCAAAAGAAGAATTAGATACAAAAAAGAAATTACAATTATTTTTAAGATTAGTAAACCAAGTAAGAGAATATATACCAAAATTAGCAGAAAACCTAAAGCCTTTACAGAAAAAATTTAAAAAGGATGTAGAATATAATTACAATGAAGAAGATAAAAAACAAGTTCAGAAAATAAAAATACTTTGTAAAGAATTACCAAAATTACAATTCCCAGACGAAAATAAAAAATGTACATATATAGTAGAAGTAGATGCAAGTAAATATAGTTATGGAGGAGTACTTAAATATAGGTATGAAAATAAAAAAATAAAACATCATTGTTGATATTATTCAGGAACATTTAATGAAACAGAAATAAAATGAAAAATAAATAGAAAAGAATTATGTTCATGATATAAATGTTTATTAGCCTTTGAGCCATATATTGTATATAACAAATTTATTGTGAGAACAGATAATACCCAGGTTCGATGGTGATTAACAAGAAAAATACAAAACTCAGTTACGACGAAGGAAATTCGAAGATTAGTATTGAATATATTAAATTTTACATTTACGATTGAAGTAATCAAGACTGACAAGAATGTTATTGCAGATTACATATTAAGACAAAGCTACTCAAATTGATTTACCAATGGAAGAAACTGATGTCAAAGATACCCAAACAGAGTTAATATTACAAATGTTTGAACAAATGAAGTTATTATAAGAACGAGTTATCGCATTAACTACTGAAGCTACAGATGTAAAAGTG
>NW_025839554.1:0-1622 GCF_002878395.1 Capsicum annuum | reverse complement strand
TAATTTTAAATGTTCTTCTTTGGTTTTTGTATATAATAGTATATCATCTATATATACTATACAATTAGGCAATTGTTTAAAATAACTATCCATAAAATGTTGATATCTACCTGGTGCATTTTTATATCCAAATGGTAGTACATTCCATTCATAAAATCCTTGTGGAACCGTAAATGCGGTTAATTCCTTAGATTCTTTTTCTAACTTTAAATGGTAAAATCCTGATTTACAATCAAATTTACTAAAGTAATTATATCCTTGTATTTGCCTTATTTTTAATATCTTATTTGGTATTGGGTAATTATATGTCATAGTTTTTGCATTTAAATTTCTATAATCAATAACCATTCTACTTCTTCCTCTTTTTTGTTCACTATGTTTATTTACTATAAATGTTGGGCTATTATGTTTACTATTACTTTTTTGTATATATTGTTTTTCTAATAATTCTTCTATGTGCATTTTAAATTCTTTTAAATCGTCAAAATTATATGTTAATGGTTTTTGAGTTATTATGCTATTTTTATCTATTAATTCAATTTTTATAGTGGTTTTATGTTTTTCCCATCCTTTTAATGGATCTTCACTATATAATTGTTCTAATTTTTATCTTACTTATTGAAAATATAGTTATTTCCTTTTTATTTATTGAAAATACGACCAATTCTATTATATCTTCAGTATTTTTTTATATTTTCTAATTTTTGTGTAATTTTTTCACTTCCTTCTATCCAATCAATTTTCTTTCTTCTTTTATTAGTAACTTTTTTTGCTCTTACTTTCTGTTTACATGATGTTGTAAATCACCAATCCGTTCTAGTTATTATATGTGGGTATAATTTATCTAAAAACGGCATTCCTAAAAGTATATCTTTTGATGTTAGCTCATAATTATAGATTTCTTCTATTGTTAATATTTTATCTCATACTTGTGTTTTTAAATTCTTAGCTTTATAAGTAATTAAGCTTCCTTCGTTATTAAATCCTTTAACTATCATTGGTGTCTTTAATTTATCCCATTTACTTTTTGGTAAACAATTATATCTACATAAATTAGCTTCTGCTCCTGTATCTATCATAGGCGTATAATATCTTCTGTAATACCCTTCTACTACTATCTTCATTAATACATATATTTTCATATCATGTTAAAGCTCTTCTTCAGAATAATTTCTCTCTGTTATATGTTATAGATAATTGTGTATGCTCTATATTACATGGTTTTACTTGTTCTAGCCATTTTATTCCTAATATTATGTCTGCTTTTTGCATTTCTTCCTTTATTTCAAATTCTATTTTTATTTTTCTAACTCCTATTATTATTTCTTTTTCTGCTATATTTTTAGTATTTATTAAGCTTCTTGGTAGATCTGGGCATATATTATTGTCAGATTTTATTTCCTCATTTTTTATAGATATCTTGCTGTATAATTTTCTTCTTGTCCTGTATTTAAGAGTAATAAATATTCTTTTTCATTTATTGTTCTTGTTATGTAATATTGCTTTAAATTAGTTGTTGAACTTGTTTCGTAACTTGTTTTTTTTTATGAACTTAATGATTCTGGTTTTTCATAAGCTATTCTTTTTATTGTGCTTATTCTATCATTTATTATTTCTAAATT
>NW_025839553.1:0-1133 GCF_002878395.1 Capsicum annuum | reverse complement strand
AAAGTAACATATTTCAAAGCAAAAGAAAATATCAAAAATCAATTTTTGAATGACAATGATAAGCACACTTGCACAAGAATGAGAGTCAACAAATAAAATGCAAAGCAAAGACATCCACTTACATGCCTCATGATTTATGTTCATACAAGAATGAATAAAGGTAAAAGGAAGAAGGTCATATTCAATGAATTAATACGAGAAACAAACAACGTAAGCTTGCAAAAGTAAAGGGATGAGGCAACAAGGAAAATACTCATGACTTCTAAAATTGAACAAACATAGATACTAATCCATATAACAAAAGAAAATAAAGCTTAACTTTTCAAGCAAGAGCATCCTAAATCTCATTTAAGGCGACATTAACGAAAATTCATACATCTAAATCACAATTAATATTTTATGGAAAAACGCGTAACGACCTATGGTTTATATTTCTAAGACATTGTTGATTCTCTTTTGATACTATAAATAAAAGAGAGACATGAATCAAGTCTTTACACACACAAGGAGCACATATAACAATCCAGAGTAAGAAAATAAGATTAAAAGTTTAGCATTTCTAAAAGTGAAATATCGTTTCACAATCATACTATGCATGAGTCAAAAATATCCAAATAATTTTATTTAGCCGCGAAAGTTCAAACTTTCTTATCATTTTGAAAAGTCAACATGCGAACAAAAAGGAATAAATATCTTGGATGAAAAATAAAGCTAGCACTTCATATCTTATATGAGGGTTTTGAAATTCATTAAAATAATTAGCAAGCAAATGACAAATTCTTGACTTAACTATTTACTATTTTTATTAAGGTGCAACAAATAATAATAACTATTTTTCCAATATAAAATAAACAACTTTACATGCTAAAAAAAAATATCTACCAACAATAAGTTTAAACAAGACATGAGTATTGTTTTTCAAATAAAGATCTAAAATTTATCCAAAATAATCAAAGAATAAAGTAAAAAAAAGAGAAACAATCAATATTATCTATTCTTTTCAACATAAAGGAAACAACTTTACATGCTAAAAACAAATATATCTTCCAACAATGAGTTTAAACAAGACATGGGCATGTCTTTTCGAGTAAAGATCTAAACTTTATCAAAAATAATCAAAGAATAAGGTCAAA
>NW_025839552.1:0-2495 GCF_002878395.1 Capsicum annuum | reverse complement strand
GCTAAATGGGAGGATTTGAGTATCAATATCAAACTAGTAGCTAATATCAACTTTGGATGTAATCAGTCATCCGGAACACTAGGATTGTGTCACCACTGGATTTCCAACTCCTTAGGCTTATCGTACTTTTAATGAACCAACCTGATACCTTGCATGCAGAATCTGATAAGTTATGTACCATTAACCGTCTTTTGGACTAGCAATCAGATTTCACCCTTTACCTTTTGAGTCTCAGGATGTCTCCTTACTAACCTTATCCTAGATCCCAGTTAACTATTACTTTTTGAGTCTCTAGTTAATAGATGATAGTTAACCATCTTACGTAGATTATACCTACCAGTGTGGATCGACAATTATACTTCAAATTACTATTGTAGTTATTTTTTCCTAGTCACTACTCCTCGTTTGGAGTAAGTATCAATAATATAGGTGGGATCCTAATGTTTGCAACCACTAAGACAACTATTAAAGTAAAGATAATACAATGCATGCATGTGTATTGTTCAGAACAACAGTAGCACTTCCCCTACTTCGTTAATCTGCCAGGGTTTCCACAATTCTATCTAAGGGTTTTTAACCACTCATGCTTATAAAGGAATCAACAATGTTCATGATTGAAAACATAATATGAATCACAAACATAATATGAATCACAATAATCACAACTATAAAACCTACAACTTTAACTAAATTAATCAGTCAAAGTCAATATAGAGAATTCCAAACTAAAATTTAATGTCAGAATCAAAATATATTTTGAAATATCAAAAGTGCATAATTTCTACTAAAAAAACACGTAAAGGGTATTTATAGTACATCAGTAAACCCTAAAATCAAAGCTCGGATAGAAAAGGACAAAAAAAGGTTGATGGCCACTTATATATGTCCACATGCAGCCTGGCGTTGAGTGCATGTGACATATTCAACCTAAGGTTGTGCGCATGTAGAAACCTACAAGATCTAGAAAAAATTTCTACAGCTTCTGCTCTCAGGAGTTTTGGAATTCTGGCACTTACCTTACCCACATGCAGTCCACATGTACTTTCTGCGGTCTGCATATTGACATTGGTATGTACTGGTACGCAGAGAAGATCCAAAATACTATTTTATATTCAACATATATGAGAGCAATTTAAAACAGTTCATAAACATATCAGGTAGTAAGAAATCTTATGGGCATTTTTGAACGACTCTGTAAAATCATCTGAACTCTGAGACACTCTTAGTTTTACTTCTGCACTAGGTGGTATACCCTAAAACTCTTAAATTCCATGGGCTATATGGAATCCTTCATTGACTCGGCGGGGAATCCTTCAAACCAAGTGTGCCGCAAGGGTTGGATTCTCTGACTCTACTATGCCACAGGGCTATCGCCAGCATAAAAATAATATACCCGAATTGGCAAATCATGGTTTTAAGCTAAGAGTTACTTGAACTCAAACCTTCTTCGAGTAACCACCTAACCCTCTTTAAGCCCAGTTTAAACTCTTTAAAACATACATTCTCTAAAATCAAACTCTGAAAACATACTCTGTTATGGCAAACATACTTATGCTATCGTCATACCATTGACTTGCAAGTCACATCTCTGAGCCATTATTAGCATATTACAATCTCTGTTTTCAAAACATAAATTCGGGACCACTATATCAATAAATTATTTCAAAGAACTCTTTCTCTAAAACTCATGTAAACACATGTATGCAACTTTCTTTGTCAAACTTTTAATGATGAAAGGTGGTCATGTCAAATCTCTTAATCTCGTGCAAATCTTTCTCTTTTAACAAAATATATTTACATCAAGAAACCCCCTCTCTTGAATCTCTAAATCATGGTTAAAATACTATGGTATTTGAGTAAACAAGTTTCAAGCCATAAATCATGCATTTCAAATCCTTCATATTAAGATCATAAACTGAAAGTCATCACAAGAGAGGGATTTCATAAGTTGTGCTCTCAAACAATCTAAAATCTAAATTTTCATACATATACATATACATGTAAATCAATTTAAGGGGGAAAGGCCTAAAGACCAGATAAACAATACAATTAAACATTCATAATGCATAATAATTCATATATTTCAACACCCCTTTCTAAATTCATGCTTGATAATCTTTAAATCCTGTTCTAGTGTTTACAAGCCCATGTAGTTTTTAGGATAAACCCGACGTACCTCATTTTAGAAATTTGATGGATAATTCCAGAAGCCTATGATTTGGGAATTCCAAATCTTCAATCAATCTTGAAAACCCACGGTTAAATCTTGAGTTATTTTGGTTTTCTTGTTTGAAACCCAAAGGAGTCTTCTTGATGGTTTTTGATGAAAATATCAATAATGAGGTCATTTGGAATTAAATCTCGTGTTTAGGATGATAAGGGGTGGGAAATACCCAATATACCCTTAATGAGATGGACTAAAAATATAACTAGGAGCCCAATTTCATAGGCCACCTTGATGCGCCACAATCGCGGTGGCTCACTAGAAAATAACG
>NW_025839551.1:0-2073 GCF_002878395.1 Capsicum annuum | reverse complement strand
TGTAGTGCGCCACATTTATAAGCAAGAGGCTACTAGGCGTTTAGGAAATGTTTCCCTTCTTTGTGATTTAGTTCGTGCTTCAGATTCTGAACTGTCCCCTAATCAATGATCTCTTGTATTTCAGAAATACAGTTATGCCTCCACGTCGTATCATCGATCAGAATGCTCAGGCAGATGAGGTCCGTCCCACCCATGGGATGAGGACCCATAATAGAGACATACTCCAGAACCTGTCCCTACTTCGGGAGTCTCTCCAGTCCCGACTGGTCCACCTCAGGCTCTGCGGACTGATGTCAACCGTCCCCCGACTGCTCAGAGAGATATTTTAAATGCAGAATTCAGACGGTCTATTCATATGCTAACACAGTTGGTAGCTAACTAGGCTCAACAATCAAAAGATGTTGGGTCTGCATCTGTTACGTCTGAGCCTACTAGGGTCGGACATTCCATGAAAATGAACCCACCTAAGTTCACTGGCACCAAGGTGGAGGAAGATCCACAGGAGTTCGTGGATGAGATGGAAAAGATATTTAAGGTAATGCATGTGGATAAGGTTGAAGGGGTGGAACTAGCAACTTATCAGCTTAAGGATGTTCCGAATCAGTGGTATGCCGACTGGGAGAATGCAAAAGGTGAGAGTGCTGAGCCCACAGTTTGGGGCAAATTTGTGGAAGCTTTCTTTGATCGATTCTTTCCTCTAGAGTTGAGGAAGGACAAAGCGGAAGAGTTTATGAATCTGAAGCAGGGCAGTATGAGTCTTTAGGAGTACACTTTGAAGTTTAATAAACTAGACCGTTATGCACCAGAGTTAACTAGTAATATGAGAGCCCGGATGAGGAAATTTATATCTGGCCTTTCTGATAACCTAGTGCTTAAGTACCAGGGGAAATGGTGAATAAGGAGTTAGACTTTTCTAGGCTGACCGTTCATATACAGCAGGTAGAAGAGAAAAAGAAGAAGATCTCTGAAGCTAGGGAGGTGGAAAGACAAGCGAAAAGAGCCAGATCAGCCGACCAGAGTCACAGTCAGCCTCAGGGCGGTAAATGGGGAAATAAATGGCAGAAAAAAAAAAAATTAGGGTAATACGCAGTCTAATTCCATCGCCCTAGTACCCCGACCACCCGCAGACAGACGATCTCAGAGTTTTCAGAATAACCATAAACCAGAGCTCAGGATACTCAGTCACAGGGTAGTGTGGCTCAGCAGTATCGTACTTTTCCATGGTGTGAGACTTATGGTAGAAATCATCCGGAAAGGTGTCAGTTGGGCTCGTTAGTGTGTTATTCATGTGGTCAGCCGGGTCACTTTCAGAGGGAATGTCCATCTGCTAGAAAGAATGTTGGTAGTGCAAAGTCTCAGGCAAATTCTTCGGCACCACCCCCACCTCAGAAGGGTGCTACATCAGCTGCCGGGAACAGTCGCAACCAGTTATATGCTTTGACCAATCACCAGGAGGTGGAAGTTTCCCCAAATGTTGTTACCGGTATGTTACAAATCTTTTCCCGTGATGTTTATGTGTTACTTATTCTCGGGTCTACTTTATCCTGTTTGACCCCTTATGTGGCTACTGGTTTCAGGTTTGAGCCCAGTGTGATTTATAAACCCTTTTCTATTTCCACCCTGATGGGGGATTCTATTATTGCTAGGAGGGTGTACAGGGGTTGTGTTGTGACTGTTGGTAGCCGGGATATGTTAGCAGATCTCATAGAGTTAGATATGGTTACTTTTGATGCTATCTTGGGAATTGATTGGCTCCATTCGTGCTATGCCACATTAGATTGTAGGACTCGAAGGGTCACTTTTTCTTTCCCGAATGAACCAGTGATAGAGTGGGAAAGACATTCTTTAGCACCCAGAGGGCACTTTATATCCTATCTCAAAGCCCGAAAACTCATTTTTAAAGGTTGCTTGTACCACCTTATCCGAGTTAAGAACTCCAATGCCGAGAGTCTTCCTCTTTAATCTGTTCCTGTAGTAAAAGAATTCCCAGAAGTCTTTCCAAATGATCTCCCAGGAATACCACCTGATAGGGAGATTGAGTTTAATATTGATGTGTTGCCAAACACTCATCCT
>NW_025839550.1:0-1124 GCF_002878395.1 Capsicum annuum | reverse complement strand
GTTTTGAGTTAATTCAGTGAAGTAATCAAACAAAGCTCTGCCAACATCGGCATCAATTGTAACATATCTTGAATATTGATCAAAATTCAGCCACTTGTTTGCCTCGATAATGCTGAATTTTTACCATCTTTTTTGGAAACCTTTCCGAGGTACTACAAAAATAATTCTAATTTTAAATCACATACTTGACCTTAATTGACATTAGGTGGAAATACCCCATTCGTTCATTTTTGTCTATCTAATTTTCTGTTTTGTAATATCCAATAATATTTATTTATTTTATAAAATTAATGAATTATTTATCTATTTTTATCCAATTTATCCTTAGCGTTAAACGCGATTTATATCTGTATTTCTCAAAGTATTAAATTTATTATTTAAAGGTTAATATGATAAAATTATCTCGATCATTTATTATTCCGTTGTATTTATGCTAAAAAAAAAATAGATAAATAAAAATAGATGGATAAAGTAATTATTTCGTTTGTCGTGTCTGGAAAAAAATTTCCTGGTGACACCGTTAGAGTACTAATGAGGCATAATAAAAGTAGACAATGACTCACAATTAAGCTAACCTTCATTTTATTTCTTTTTTATTGTCAACTAATTCTCAATTTTATATTAGATGATTATTTTCTTTTTTATACGCTTTTTAAGAAATCATAAATTAGAGAGAAATATTATGAATTTATTTCTAAGGATATTTTATAAGAACTTTATAAATCACTTTCTCCGATTTATAAATATTTATTTATTTTTAACTTGTTAGGTAGCTTAAAAAATGATAAATAGATGTGATAACTATTTCCACTAATCAATATAGAATGGGCCATACCGGATAATCAATGAACAGAAATCAAAACAACAAATAACTTGATTGGATTAAGTTAAGACATTCTCGTTGTCATTTATGGAGTGCATAAAATGTGGAGAACGTCGTATGACCAAATTTTTATTTTTGACATATCAGAAAAAAAAAATTATTTTTAATATTAAACTTTTTTTTAAAAAATTAATTTTAAAATATAATATAAATATTATTTAATAAAAGTACTATAATAAAATAATTATATTATTAATTATTTTTCTTAATAAATATATCAAATCAGAATGCAAATGCAACA
>NW_025839549.1:0-10800 GCF_002878395.1 Capsicum annuum | reverse complement strand
GTGCCTGTATGCTAAGCATGGAAATAGAGATGTTCATCCTCACACAGAGGCTACCAATGCACCAACTGTTTCCGCTCGTCCAGCCCCTCCTCAGGGAGTATCATCTAGTACGAATGACAGTCAGAGCCAGAATTAGTTCTATGCTTGACCCCCCTGCCAGGAGCAGAAGATCTCCCCAGATGTTGTTTTGGTATGCTTTGTGTCTTTTATTTTGATGCTAATGTGTTTTTAGACCCTGGGTCAAATTTCTCTTATGTGAACCTATTGGTTTTTGTGAATTTTTAGATAAGTTTTGAAAAGATCCCTGAGCCTTTCTTGGTTTCTAAACCAGTAGGGGAATCTGTTGTTTCCAAAAAGATATATAGAAAGTGTCCCATTACTGTCCTTCATAAGATAATGTTAGCAGATTTGAAAAAACTAGACATGGTTGACTTTGACCTTATTCTAGGTATGGATTGACTCCATTCTTGTTATGCAACCATAGATTGTCACCCCGGAGTGGTGAAGTTTTAGTTTACCGATAAGCCAACCCTTGAGTTGTCAGGTAATTCACGGTCTCCCAAAAGTCATTTCATATCCTATCTTAATGCCAAAAAGATGCTCTCTAAAGGGTG
Source organism: Capsicum annuum (assembly GCF_002878395.1). Taxonomy (NCBI): domain Eukaryota; kingdom Viridiplantae; phylum Streptophyta; class Magnoliopsida; order Solanales; family Solanaceae; genus Capsicum; species Capsicum annuum. The sequence goes on along the minus strand of NW_025839549.1, from coordinate 10,186 downwards.
AATCTATTATCTAGTCTGAGTCAAGGACATTAAGTCTATATGACCCCGATGATTGATGTGAATTTTCAGATAAGTTTTGAAAAGATCACTGAACCTTTTTTGGTTTCTACACCAGCAGGGGAATCAGTTATTGCCCAAAGGATTTATAGAAAGTGTCCCATTACTGTCCTTCATAAGATCATGTTAGCAGATTTGATAGAATTAGACATGGTTGACTTTAACCTTATTCTTGGTATGGATTGGCTCCATTCTTGTTATACATCCATAGATTGTCACACCCGAATGGTGAAGTTTAAGTTTCCTGATGAGCTAGCCCTTGAGTGGTCAGGTAATTCAATGTCTCCCAAGGATCATTTCATATCCTATAGTAAATCCAGAAAGCTAATATCTAAAGGGTGCATCTATTATATAGTTTGTTTCAAAGACATTAAGTCTAAGACTCTAATAGTTCAGTCTGTTAGTATAGTTAATGAGTTTCGTGATATCTTTACTGAAGATTTACTAGGGGTGCCTCCCGATAGGGGAATAGAATTCAGAATTGATCTTCTTCTAAATACTCAGCCTATTTCTATTTCTCCATATTGTATAGCTCCAGTCAAACATAATAAGTTGAAAGAGCAGCTCAAAGATCTTCTAGACAAAGGTTTCATAAGACTTGGTGTTTCTCCCTGGGGTGCTCCCATCCTATTCATCTGAAAGAACGATGGTTCTTCGTGTATATGCCCTTACTATCATCAGTTGAATAAAGTCACAGTCAAGAACAAATATCCTCTTCCTAGAATTCACGACTTATTTGATTAACTCTAAGGTGCATGTTATTTATCAAAGATAAACCTTAGATTCTGCTATCATCAACTTAAAATAATGGAATGTGATATTCCAAAGACAACCTTCAAAACCTGCTATGGTTATTTTGAGTTTCTAGTCATGTCCTTCGGGCTAACCAATGCCCCAGCAGCTTTCATGAACTTGATGAATCGAGTTTTCACACAGTACCTGGATATATTTGTCATAGTCTTTATCGATGATATTCTTATCTACTCTCGTAGTGAGAATGATCATGCAGACAACCTCCGAATTGTGTTGCAAACTCTTAGAGACCACTAGTTGTTTGCCAAATTTAGCAAATGCGGATTTTGGATAAGTTTAGTTTCTTTCCTCGATCATGTTATTTCCATGGATGGTATTAGAGTTGATCCTCAAAAGACAAAAACCATAAGAAATTGGCCTAGTCCTATTTATCCATCAGAAATTAGGAGTTTCTAGGGTTTAGCTTGCTATTACAGACATTTTGTTGAGGGGTTTTAAGACATTGTGTCTCCTATTACCCGATTGACTCAAAAAAGGTTAGGTTTCAGTAGTCAGATTCTTGCAAGAAGAGTTTTCAGGAGTTGAAAACTCGACTAACTTCAGCCCCAGTCTTAGCAACACTCGATAGTACGGATGGTTTTGTTGTATATTATGATGCCTCCAGAGTTGGTTTGGGTTGTATTTTGATGCAGAAAGGTAAGGTAATAGCCTATCCATCTAGACATCTTAAGCCACATGAAAATGATTACCCAACCCATGATCTTGAATTAGCTATTATGGTGTTTGCTTTGAAAATCTGGAGACACTGCCTGTATGGTGTGCATGTTGAACTGTTCACAGACCAAAAAAGCTTACAATATGTGTTTAGGCAGAGAGAGTTAAATCTCTGTCAGAGAAGGTGGTTAGAACTACTGAAAGATTATGACATGAGTGTGCTATATCATACGGGCAAGGCCAATGTATTGGCAGACGCTCTTAGTAGATTGTCTATGGGCGGTATTTCTCATATGAAGAATGATAAGAAAGAGTTATCGTGAGAAGTACACCGTTTGTCTAGGTTGGGTTTTAAATTAGTTGCTTCGAGTGAGGGTAGTGTTTGGGTGAAGAGTAGTGCAGAATCTTCCTTAGTTTCTGAGCTGAAGGAGAAACAATATCAGAATTTCATCTTGGTTAAGATGAATGAGTTGGTTAAAGACCAAAAGGTAGAGGTTTTCTCCTATGAGGGAGATGGTGTGCTGAGATTCCAGACTAGACTCTGTGTACCATGTGTAGATAAGTTGAGACAATGGATTATGGTTGAGGCACATGGTGCGCATTACTCTATTCATCTTAGTGCTACTAAAATGTATCGAGATTTATGGGAAATCTATTGGTGGAGCGGTATGAAGAGAGATATAAAAGAGTTTGTATCAGAGTATGCAACTTATCAAAAGGTTAAGGTAGAGCACTAAAGGCGTGGTAGTGTTTTGCAAAAGTTCAGTATTCTTACTTGGAAGTGGGAAGAGGTGAATATGAAGTTTGTAACAGGGTTACCCTATTTGTGTCATCAGCATGATTCAATTTTGGTTATTGTGGATAGATTGACTAAGTCAGCACATTTCTTGCCAGTTCATAAGTTCTATGCTGCTAAGAATGATGCTAAGTTGTATATTCCAGAGTTAGTCAAATTGCATGGAGTTCCCTTGTCCATTATCTTAGATAGGGGTACTCAGTTCACCTCTCAGTTTTGGAAAGCTTTTTAAAAGGGTCTTGGTACCCAAGTTCATCTTAGTTCCGATTTTCATCCTTTGACTGATGATCAGGCAGAGAGGACCATTTAGACTATAGAAGATATGTTGAGAGCGTGTGTGCTTGATTTCAGGGGTATTTGGGATAGGAATTTTCCATTTATTGAGTTTACCTACAATAACAATTATCATGCTAGCATTCAAATGGCCCCATTTGAGGTAATTTATGGGAGGAGATGTAGATCACCTTTCTGATGGTTTGAAATGGGTGAGGTTGTATTGTTAGGGCCAAATATGGTTTTAAGAGCTATGGAGAAAGTACAGTTGATTCAAGAAAGGTTGAAAATAGCTCAGTCGTCAGAACTCGTATGCAGATGTAAGAAGAAGAGAACATAAGTTTCGAGTTAATGATTTAGCCTATTTAAAAGTTTCACCCATGAAGGGGGTAAAGCGATTTGGTAGGAAAGGGAAACTTAGTCTCCATTTTATAGGTCCCTTTCGAATTTTGAGCTGTGTTGGGAAGGTGGCATATGAGCTTGAGTTACCTACAGATTTATCTTTTGTACATCCTGTGTTTCATATGACTTTGTTGAAGAAGTATATTAGTGATCCAGTAGTTGTAGTACCCTTACAAAGTACAGAGGTTCATGATATCATCTCTTATGAAGAAATTCCAGTTGAGATCTTTGACCATTAGACTTGTAGAATAAGGAACAAAGAAGCCCCCCTATTCCAGGTTCTTTGGAAAAATTAGTCCGTTGAGGGAGACACTTGGGAAGCATAAGAAGATATGCGGACCAAGTACCCTCATATTTTTGCTTGTGATTCAGATTTAGTTTAAGTTAACAAGTTTCCCAGATCATCACTTTTTAGTCTAATTTTCAGCTTTATATAGCCATTCATTAGATAGGTCATGCATTTGTAGTCAATTGATTCATGATTCAGTTTTATATGCTAGTTATGGCCTTAGTTTTCAGCATCTTATCTCGCTAGCCAGATTCGAGGATGAATGTTCCCAAGGGGGAGATATTGTAATACCCCAAACTTTTTCTAACTTAAATTCGTTCATAGAATGTTTAGGGATATCTTCCAAAATTATTAATATTTGTTTCACATTGAATTTTCTAGATTTTAAGTTTTCATTGTGTGGGAAATTAAATAATCTTTCACGATACAAAATTCGTCCAAATCCGATACTCAGTGAAGAAGTTAGGGCATTTTTAAGTTGACAGCATGCCAACTGGGCAGTCACCGCATCACGGTGAAGGACAATTTCATAATCGTCACATTGTAGTGGACCACCGCAATATTAAAGCATCATGGAGAGGTCCATTTTTCCAATTGTTGAATTCTAGTAGCCTAATGCGATAGGGGCGCATCGCACCGAAGGTCAAAATGGCATTTCAATAAGGCACCGCGATGGTGGTGCATCCCATTGAAGTTCTAGGTCCTAATTGTCAAAATTCAATGGGACAATGCGATAGCTGCATGTCGCTGAGGACCCCAATTTCCCATTCATCAGTTTCTAATGAGCCACTGCGATAGTGGCGCGTCGCTGTGGCCAATTAAATTGAGACCCAGTTACATTTTTTTCAATTTCGTTAAGAAGTAAAAGAGGGTATTTTGGACTTTTTCCCTACCCTCAATTTCATCTAAACACAATATTTAGGGATATTACAAGCATCTTATGATATATTTCTCAAGATTTATCTCAACCAAAAACCCTAAGCTTCAACAATCAACCATAAAAATCCCAAGATTCCTCCATTCTTTTCCCAAATTAATTCAAGATTCTCAACACAAGAATTCTAAGAACCATCATTCAAGAGCATAAATAGAGTCTCAAAAGCAAGGATTTTCATCTAGTTCATGGGGTTTGAGCAAGGAAAAATCTTTCATTATTGTGCCCATAAACTTATTTTAAATTACAAATTTCTGAATTTTGGTATGATTTCCATGAAATTGAAGTTAGGGTTTATACCCAATGTTGCTAATTGTATGTTTTCGAGATTTTAAGTGATTTGGATATGGAGTTACATGTCTACTTTCAAAAAATGTATGCGTATGATCATATTTTCAAGATTTTAAGTTGAATTATGAATAATTGCATATCAAGCTTGAACCTTATGGTGTTTGACATGAAATTGAAGCATGGGTCCTTAAGCCCAGGTTTATTTGTTGACACTTCAAGAATGACTATATTTTAAGCATCCTGTGATTAGCAATTTTTAGATTTTGATAAAGAAAGTTGATCTTTTGATCCAAGCTAAGATAGGAATCCACATTATTCATACAGTTTATGATTTAAAGCAAAGAGAAGTATAATTGGTTTTCATTGTAAACCCTTGTGCTTTTTTAAGGAGGATTTACTAAAAGTTCTGAGCAATAAGTATGGGAGTAGTATTTAGCACTAAGTTGGGTATGATTCCAAGGTTCTATGCACTAGAACTACAAGCAACTGTAGGTTCTAAACGCCCATAGTGCGCTAAGATAGCGATCTCTAAAGTTAAGGTTCTACTCCAATGGCATGGGTAAAACAGTTCTCCCCAATGTGAGCAAGAAGTTCGATTCCCAGCTAACATGGTTTATGTTGGTTAGAAGTGTTATGACTCACTTGATTCACAAGTATGATTTTTTATGCATGATTTTATATTTTGATATTTTAGATAATCAAGATTATGTAAGTCATATACATCCACATACATTTACTTTTTAGTTATGAAAATGTTCGCTTATGCATTACACTCCCATATACTCAGTACATCCTCAAAGTGTTGATTCACATAAATGTCTATGTGCTACATTGTATTATAATATAGGTTCAGGTGCTCAGTATCAGTAGCGTAAGTAGTTCGAGCATCTCTATCTACACTCCCACTGTTGGTGAGTCCTCATGATTTAAGGGCCTACTTCTTTAGATTTCCAGCTTTCATAGTAATTAAGTTATCATTTTCAGTTTAGCCTGAATTTGTTGGGGGTCTGTCCTAATGGATCTCTAGTTCTTTAGTAGTAGAAGCTTTTCAAAGTACGAGTTTAATTACAGACTTTCATTTTTTGTTATTTAAACAATATCTATGGTTTATTCAGTTTAGTTTATGGTATAATATAATATTATTTCTTGATTAGATTATACTAAAGTAAGGTTCAGATCTAGTAGCAGGCTGAAAGGGTTTGCTTGGTGCAACTCATTTCCTTGAGCACCGTGTGACATCTTGAGATTACATTTTAGGTCATTACAAACTTGGTATCATAGGCTAAGGTTTAAAGAGTCCTAGGGAGTCAGACAAGCCACATTATGTAGAGTCTTGATCATGGGTGTGAAGCATGCCACGTCTATGAGAAAGAGGCTATGAAGCATTTAAGGAAAATCCTCTCTTTCTTTCATAATCCATCGTGCTTACAGCTATCTCTATCTGCTATTAAATCCAGCTCTTTTATGACAGAATATGCCTCCTCATAGAGCAAATGCCCGTAGGAATGATAACCAGCCACCCCAACCTGTTGATCCCCTGAATTAGAATATGTTGTATGCCAAATTTCGGGCTACCTTTCAAGCGTTAGCCCAAGATGTGACCGCTAATGTTCAAGACAATAACCAGGTTACATTTCTGCATCCACAATGGGGTGATTTAGTTGCAACCAAACTTCATAACTTTATGAGGATGAATCCACCTGAATTATTCGGGTAACAAAAAGATGATAACCCCTAATTGTATCTTGATGAGGTGAAAAAGACCACCTAAATAATGCATGTCACTGAAAAGGAGAGTGTATAATTGGATTCTTATAGGTTGAAATATTTTGCTTATGATTATGTTTTCAAGTGAGAGAAAGGTAAGGGTAAGAATGCAGCTCCCATAAGTTGGGTGGTGTTTTAAGATGCTTTCCTAGACAGGTTCTTTCCACGTGAGTTGCGAGAAGCCAAGGTTGAAGAGTTCATGAACCTGAGGTAGGGCTCAATGACTGTGAAGGAGTACTTCCTTAAGTTCAACTAGTTATATAAGTATGCTCCTGAGTTGATAACGACACCAGATCTAGTAAGAGTAAGTTTGTTACTAGAGTGTCAGGACATGTAGTCAAGAACTGTAGAACTGTTATGCTTATATGAGATGTGGATCTCATATAATTGATGAATCATGCCCAATAGATCAAGGTAGAAAAATTGAAGGGAAGAGAGAGAGAGGGAATAAAATGACTAGAACTGGGCAGTTTGAATATGGTCAATCAAGGTCTGCAGGTGGAAATTACTTGCAATTTTAGAGTCGTTCGCCATTGCCAGCCCTGTCTTCAGCTAGTGCTCCTGCTCCCAAAGGTAGATAGGAGTAGCAGGGTAAGTCTTAGGTCTAGATCCCAGAATAGTATGGGCGGTAAGCCCAATTATTATCCATGTTCTAAGTATGGTAGAACTTATCCTAGTGAGTGTTTGACTCAACAAAAACATTGTTTTGGTTATGGCAAGTTAGGTCATGGAATTAGAGAGTTCCCATATGCTAAGAAGAGAAATAGAGATGTTCGTCCTCAGATAGAGGCTACCAATGCAACAGCTTCAGCCGCTCGCCCAGACCCTCCTCAGGATGCATCATCTAGTGCCGGTGGCGGTCAGCTCCAGAATCGATTCTATGCTTGACCATCACGCCAGGAGCAGGAGAGTTCCCCAGATATTGTTATTGGTATGCTTCGTGTTTTCCATTTTGATGTTTATGTGTTGTTAGACCCAGGGTCGAGTTTCTCTTATGTGACCCCATTGGTTGCTGTGAATTTTAAGATAAATTCTGAAATGATCCCTGAGTCTTTCTTGATTTCTACAACGGTAGTTATCAGTTGTTGCCAAAACGATTTATATAAAGTATCCCATTACTGTCTTTCATAAGATCACGTTAGTAGATTTGATAGAATTAGATATGGTTGACTTTGACCTTATTATTGGTATGGTTTAGCTCCATTATCATTATGCATCCATAGATTATCACACCCGAGTGGTGAAATTTTAGTTTCTCGATGAGCCAGTTTTGAATGGTCAGCTCATTTAGTGTGTCCCAAGAGTCATTACATATACAAACGTAAAGCCAAAAAGCTGAACTCTAAATGGTGTATCTATTATCTAGTTTGAGTCAAAGACATTAAGTTTGATACTCCAATAGCTCAGTCAGTCAATATAGTTAATGAGTTTCCTGATGTCTTTACTGAAAATTTGCCAAGGGTGCCTCCGGATAGGGAAATAGAATTTGGAGTTGATCTTATTCTTTATACTCAGACTATTTCCATTCCTCTATACCATATGGCTCCTTCCAAACTTAAGAAATTGGAAGAGTAGCTCAAAGATCTTCTAGACAAAGGCTTCATAAGACCAAGTATTTCTCCTTGGGGATCTCCCATCCTATTTGTCTGAAAGAAAGATGGTTCTATGCGTATGTGAATTGACATTGTTAGTTAAATAAAGTCACAGTCAAAAACAAATATCCTCTTCCTAGAATTGACGACTTATTTAGCCAACTCCAAGGTGCAAATTATTTATCAAAGATAGACCTTTGATCCAGCTATCATCAACTTAAAGTATGGGAATGTGATATTTTAAAGACAACGTTCAAAATCCTCTATGGTCATTTTGAGTTTCTAGTCATGTCCTTGGGGCAAACCAATGCCCCAGCAACTTTTATGGACTTGATGAACCCAGTATTCAAATAGTACCTGGACATGTTTGTCATATTCTTTATCGATGATATTATTGTCTACTCTCGTAGACAGGATAATCATGTAGACAACCTCCGAATTTTGTTGCAAAATCTTAGAGATCATTAGTTGTTCGCCAAATTAAGCAAATGTGTATTTTGGCTAAGGTTAGTTTCTCTCCTCGTTCATGTTATTTCCATAGAGGGTATTAGATTTGATCGCCAAATGATAAAAGCCATAAGAAATTAGCCTAAACCTATTTCTCCATCAGACATTAGGAATTTCATGGGTTTAAGGTTAAGTTTAACTCAGTAAAAGGTTAAGTTTCAGTGGTCAGATTCCTGGAAGAAGAGTTTTCATGAGTTGAATACTCGACTCACTTCAACCCTAGTCTTATCATTACCCAATAGTACAAATGGTTTTGTTGTATATTGTGATGCCTCCTGAGTTGGTTTGAGTTGTATTTTGATGCAAAAAGGTAAGTCCATAGCCTATGCCTCTGGATAGCTTAAACCTCATGAAAAGAATTACCTAACCCATGATCTTGAATAAGCTGTTGTGGTGTTTTCGTTGAAAATATGGGTACACTACCTGTATGGATTGCACCTTGATGTGTCCATGGACCACAAAAGTTTGTACTAAGTGTTTATGTAGAGGGAGTTAAATCTCCATTTGACAAGGTGGTTAGAACTGCTAAAAGATCATGACATGAGTGTGTTGTATCATCCGGGCAAAGCCATTGTAGTGGCAGACTCCCTTAGTAGATTGTCTATGGGCAGTGTTTCTCACGTGGAGAATGATAAGAAAGATTTATCTCGGGAGATGCACTGTTTTGCTAGGTTGGGTGTTAGATTTGTTGATTCAGTTGAGGGTAGCGTTTGGGTGTAGAGTAGTGCAGAATCTTCCTTAGTTTCTGAGGTGAAGAAGAAAAAATATCAGGATTCCATCTTGGTTAAGTTGAAAGAGTCGATTAAAGACGAAAAGGTAAAGGTTTTCTCCCAAAGAGGCGAGGATGTGCTGAGATACCAGAGTAGACTATATGTACCATAGATAGATGAGTTGAGAAAGAGGATTATGGCTGAGATGCATGGTGTGTGTTACTCCATTCATCTTGATGCTACTAAAATATACTGTGATTTGTGAGAAATCTATTGGTGGAGCGGTATGAAAAGAGATATAGCAGAGTTTGTAGCCAAGTATGAAACCTATCAACAGGTTAAGGTAGATCACCAAAGGCCTGTGGGTGTTTTGAAAGATTTCAATATTCCTACATGGAAGCGGGAAGAGGTAAATATGGACTTGTAACAGGGTTACCCAATTTGCGTTGTCGTCATGATTTGATATGGGTTATTATGGATAGATTGACTAACTCAGCGTATTTCTTTCCAGTTCATACGTCCTATTTAACTAAGGATTATGCTAAGTTATATATTTGAGAGTTAGTCAGATTGCATCTAGTGCCCTTGTCCATTATCTCAAATAGAGGTTCCCAGTTCACCTCTCAGTTTTGGAAAGCTTTTCAGAAGGGTCTTGGTACCCGAGTTTATCTTAGTTCTACTTTCCATCCTCAGACTGATGGTCAGGTAGTGAGGACCATTTAGACTGTAGAAGATATGTTTAGAGCGTGTGTGCTTGTTTTCAATGGTAGTTGGGATAAGCATTTGTCGTTGATTGAGTTTGTGTACAACAACAATTATCATGCTAGTATTCAGATGGCCCCGTGATACCATTTGTAGGGGGGTGTGCGGATTGTAGATTAAATAGATTATAATAGATTTCTAGTGAATCTATTTTTATTTGTGCGTGGATATTTTGTTTCAATATCTTTTAATAATTTACTTTTTTCGTAAGATATATTCATTAATTATTTTATCCGGTAGTAATTGCAGAGTTACAAATTTCTGTATAATATTTTATCCTATCTGTGCTATAATGTATATCTAATTCTAGATTTTCAATGTTATTTATTATCTTGTGTT
>NW_025839548.1:0-1871 GCF_002878395.1 Capsicum annuum | reverse complement strand
GGTGGTCATTTTATATCTGCATTACTCAAAACCGAAGGAAAACATTAATTTGACACAGTAAACATTCATCATGTGAAAACACTCCCTCAATATGTTATATATATAAAAAATACCAATCCATGATCATTAGACAAACATTCACCCCTTTGGAACAACCCATAACAATGTAAATCGAAAATATCATGATACAAGAGGGAGTTTTAATCATTCATTCTCTCATTCAAACTTTCATTACACCTCAAAAGCATAGATGTATAGTTATACTCAAAATTTATGATAGAAGGTTCGAAACAACATACAATTTCTTTAAAACAACTCCATGACATATACTTTTCAAACAATTCCAAAACTCTTTCTTTGTAAACACGATTGGGGATCTTTTCTATAATTAAAACAAAGGAAAGTTATGCCCATGATATTTAGATAAGTCCCACATACCTTAGATTATAACATTTGAAAGATGGAACCCGGATCTTGATCCTTTTCTTGAAATCTTGAACTTAAGATCTTGATTCTTGATATTGAGGGAAAGGATTAGGGTTTGGATTTTGAGAGAAATTTGGTAATGAGGTGTATTATACCTTTGGGGAATGAATTTAAGGGTTATGGACGGAATTTGGGTAAAGTAAAGGACTCTTTTTCCCTTAAAATGTGAAAACATAACATGGAAAATAGCTGGGGGCGATGGGGCGTGCGTCGTGGGCATAGAGCCTTGGCTTACTACCTTTTCATAAAAATGGCTGTAACTTTTTGCTTGGATATTGAATTTTGGAAAAATTGATATTGTTGGAAATCTAATTCAATTATCTACAATTTAGTGGGTCTTGAGTCAAAAAATTTTATGTTTATCGAACGTTATACACGTTCAAAGTAGACCCTTGTAGAATCGAATATTAAACTTTAGGTGAATGAATGACTTTTAGCTCACCTTTTCTCCAAGTGATTTTTCGAAACAATTCTCACCTCATAATTAATTCATCTACTAGGAGAAGGATCATGACACATGAATTTAAATATAAGCCATGGAATTAGAGCTCACACATGTAGGAATAACAATTCGCTCTTTAGCTAAAAAATGTGGGGTGTTACAACTAGCATCCGGTTCTACACTTTCAGGTGCAGGCTTTCAGGGTGAGTTTAGTATTTATGTGTATTGATATATCTCGGGCTCTAGAGTAAAGTGGTTGTAGTCTAGTTTAGAGTTATAAAAAGGGGTCCACAGACTTAGAATGATGTCTTAAATCTAAGGGGGAGATGATAGAACAAGTAACTAAGTCAGGCTCTTAGATTCTAGTAGTAGTGCTAGTATCTGTAGAAGAGCAGTAAGGGAGGATGATTCCCAACCTATTCTTATCTCAGTGGAAAGATTTTGTCATAATGGCATCTACTCATTCCTTACGTGTCAGCCTCAGGATCATAGCTCATATTCATGAACCTTTCATAGAATTATGTATGTTTCCAGTTCCTAGTAAGAGGAGTTCTAGCTTACTCAGCAGTACAAATCATGTTCCATGAAATTATGAACTCCAAACTCAGGTCATACAGGTACTCATGTTTTATAGTATGTTTAGTTCTAGTACACATGCTACACTCCTAATGATCATTTAAATTTAGATTATGTCATGTATGTCCTCATTTTAGCTCTCTTTGATGAATTCATGCTTTTGATACTCTATTCCTCAGGCCTCAGTTAAGTGTCAAAGTTATCCTTTCATGTTTTGGGTCCTTACGTTCTAACCTTTTAGTGACCTCTCTTTATGTAATGATAGTGGTGATAAATAATTATTTAGATGGGAGAGAGTAAATGTCTCATTTGGGGAAAAGTTTGTTGCATGCTTGTTGTATCTCAGGTTATAAGTGTGAAGGATGAT
>NW_025839547.1:0-3818 GCF_002878395.1 Capsicum annuum | reverse complement strand
TGGTATTTGTGTTTTTTGGCGGTGGTGTCGGTGGTCTTGGTGTTGGTCTTGGTGGCATTGATAGTGGCATTGGTTGTGGTGGTGGTGGTCCATCTGTTGCAACGGGTGAAAGATCTGTTGGGAGATATTAAATAGGTTTTCAAACAGATTCCCCATCTTTTCCAACTGATTGGTTATCCGTTGGAGTATTTTCTTGTAATGTGGCAGAGAATAATTTATTGAAACTTCTCCACCTGTTGCAACAGGTGGAATATGTGTGGGGAGATATTAAATAGGTCTTCAAACAGATTCGGGTTCCCCATCTGTTCCAGCTGATGGGTTGTCCATTGGAGTATTTTTTTTTATTATGTGGTAAGAATAATTTATTGAAAATTGTCTCACCTTTTTAAAAAAAATTATGCAGACACCAAATGCAATGTATTTTTTGTTTTTCTTTTGTTTGTAGTTAAAAGATGTCTCCTAAAAGAAAAGAAACAGGAAGGGGAGAAAGTGGATCAACTTTCGATCACCAAACAAAAAAGGCTAAACTACAGATAGATTCAGAGAAACTTCCAGAACAATCTCAGTCAGGGAAAAATGAAGCCGAGGACAGTGATAACTCCTCCTCACCAATAGGGCGTAAAATAATATCGAAATTCTAGCATGATTCTGTCAAAACCATTAGTATTGACAAGTTTTGAGTTGTGATGCCGATGAATAACCCTAATGCAGTATTTGGTGATCTTGTACTTAAATGTTAGTTGGGGAAACCTTTTGACGAACTTAGGAGTATTATGAAGAAGGAAAACATAGATGAACTTTTTAAGAAGAGCTGCTTTGCATACTTTCTTGAGCTGTCTGGGCACCGCCCTCTCGTTTCCTAATGATCATGGTATATGACCTTCTCAAGAACAGGATCATGTATGCAGGGGATGATGGAGGTCCGAAGGAGGGCGGAAATAAAATGGATAAAGTCTGGATCAACTACTGTGGCATGCCAGTTTGTTTTGGATTGAAAGAGTTTGCCATTGTGACGGGCTTGATATGCGATCGTCCAGAAGAACCTGCCATCAAGAAAATACCCCACAAAGGGCACAACAAATGCAAGGTAAAAAAAGATGGGTTGTTGGGCATTGTTGGACCTAGCTACAAAGTGAAAGATTTGATAGCGGATCTCAAGAATAAAGACTTACCAAAGCACTACAGGGAGAAATTGTGCTAAGTCTGATTTGTCCATTCCGTTTTATTGGCATGAGACATCAAGAAAGTCATAGAACGTGATTTGTTGGCGCTTGCTGATGATTTTAAGAGATTCAACGATTATCCCTGGGGCTACGACAGCTACTACTTGACTATCAAATATTTACTGAAAGAGCTAAAGCCAAAGATGACCACATTATACGGTTTTTCTTGGGCTTTCATGGTAAAATTGATCACTATTTTTACTCATTCATTAATTTATATTGAATATACTTGTGACTTTTTTTTTTGCTTGTTTTCTGTTTACAATTTTTAGGCTTGAGCATATGAAGTCATTCCTCCCCTTCGAAAGTATTTCACGGATTACCTGAATAAGGTTTCTCATCCAAGGATCCTTAGGTAGTTGGCTGCAGCAGAGAGCAGAAAAAAATATTAACGAGGCTGATGTCTTTAACCCTCCGAATGATGTAGTACTTCTTTTTTCATCTAAAATAATTTGCCTCAAAGAAAGATATTGAAATAGATGTTCCATCTGTTGCAAGAGATTACCCGTCAATTGCAACTGGTGCAATGGGTAATCTGTTGCAACAGACGATCCATATTTAGCAACAAATTAACCATATGTTGCTCTGTTCTTTGAACCCTACTTAACAGATTACCCATCTACTTTAAATTATGCAATAGATGGGTATTCAGATGCAACATATTACCAATTTGTTTTAACATACAGATCAGTTGTTGCGGTAGCTAGATCGTCTATTGCATAAGTTGGTTGTGTTAACATAACCTGAGCCCCATGTAACCCAACTGACTGTAAATTATTATTATATAATTTAAGTTCCTCCTGTCATTTTTTATAGGTTGTGCATCCTTGGATCGTGCCTACCATTGATGAGCTGGGGATGACTTCTTTTCTTACTCTAGGTCTTGTTAATACAAAAGAAGACCCAACTATGGAGTTAATAAAGAAGAAATTGGATTGATCAACATCCATAAGAAGAGCAGTTAGGCAAGGTCAGTCTAATGTTGAAGCTCTTCACGACTTAACTCAAACTGCAACAAATCTAGGTGCTTCTTCTAGGGGTGTTGCTGGTGGAGTTGTTTGTGATGGTGGTAGCCATCCTTCTTCTGCTTCTGCTGCCAATTGTAATTATGAGCATGTTGGTGCTCAGCAAAAAATAAATATGTTTGAAAACACCCCTTTCACAGGTCCTCTCTCTTACCCCTACACTGATCTCTCCCACCCTTACAGTGGTCCCTCTCACCCCTCCTTACCCTCATATTCTCATTGCAAATGCAAAGTGTGCAAGGACAGAGAGGATAAACTTCTCGACAAGTTAGAGGATATTGTTGAAGCTGCAGAGGAGTTAAAATCCAAGAGGGGTGTCATACTATCCAACGAGGTGAGGGAGCCATGCACTCCTATAGTGGAGGTTAGGAGGAAGATAATAAAAATTAGATAAATTCTCTCCGTTCTAAAATCAGCAAAAAATGCAACTCCCCCCGCTCCAATAGTTGTTGGAGTTCAGGGGCTGCCGAAGAAGGTGGACATATTTGCGGCACTTGGAAAGGAGAAAAAGAAGGAACTGGAAGAATTCATCAAGATGAAGGTTCAAAAAGAATACACCATGCATTCATTTGCCGCCAAAAACTTCTCGAATATGACAAATATGTACGTGTGGTACGAAGATAAGGTCAGTTTACTTTTGCTAACCTACCCTTCTAATCTACTCCATGAATAAGAATCTACGCAACAGATGTGTAATCTGTTGCAACAGCTTGGTATTCTATTGCAACATAATACCTGTCTGTTGCATAAGTTGCGTTGGCTAGGTAATCTCTGAACTGATTCAGAGAACCCTCTGCATCGGATTCTTTCCACTATGTTTTTATTCTTTACAATTACTAACCTATTTAAAAATTATCTTCTTATACCACAGTATGTTGATGAAATTCTCTGCCTCATGAGGAGCAGGCAATTAGCGTACCCAGATGCTTATGATGTTGCTGTTAGGATAATGGACCTCAACTTCTACGATAATTTCAAAGATAGGTACGCTGATCTTCATAATCTAGATGATTTTGGTGGCCTGGGATTTGATCAGTTAGTTTCTACGTTTTAATGGGATGAAGAAACGATTAAATATGTTAGAGGGAAGAGACCATATCCATACGGCAAGAGCTGGACCAAGGCAAAGAAAATCATTGCAGTCATGAACGTGGATATCACCCATTTTCTCACTATTGAGATACTACTATACGAGGGAAAGATTAAGGTTTATGACTTCAACTTACCTGTGTTCAGCGAGAAGACGTTTTTAACCCACATGCAACCACTCTTGTTGTTGCCCAAGTTGTTCACGCAGAGTAAGCTGATGGATCATTTGTCGGATGAAGTCTTGGCGAAGGAATCATGGGTTTTTGAAGGTCGAAATAAGAACATCCAACTCCTAAAAAATACAACCGGTGCAGCGTGCGGGCTGCACTCGCTTGTATACATGGAGTGTTTGCTGACTGGCACACAAATGACCGATGTGTGTGACACCATTATGGGAAAGATGCAATGGGTCTGGGCATATGGGGTACTAACTAAATGGTTGGAGCCCGTGTATAAAAAAGAACATGTACAAAGACAGAGA
>NW_025839546.1:0-1881 GCF_002878395.1 Capsicum annuum | reverse complement strand
ATTAAGTCTCCAACACCCCCCAAAATACTCATAATAACAAAATTAAATAACTTTTGACATGCGTTTTGCCCTTACATCGTAGGATATCTGACAGGGAAAGAGAGCGAGACGACTTTGAACGGGACAAGAAAAATTATAAAGAAAGGAGTCATCGTTCAATAGGCAAAGGTCACTCGGAGAAACCAAAATATAAATCTTCTCGGGATCATGATTACCAATCTTATTCATCACGAGAGAAGAATTGTAATAGACACCATTAGCTTAGAGCAGCCTGGCAAGATGTTACCATGCCCAATATGTTCTCTTTATGGAGTGTAGCTACTGCTCTTTGCATAATAGCTGAGGGTGCCCCCTTTATTAGTGAAACTGTACCACACCCTTTTGCATAAACCAAGGTCTCTCATAATCGCGACATTGATTTCAACTATTTTCATATAGTTCCCCTGAACAATTAACATCCCCATGCTGTACAAATATATTTGGTCTGCACAAACTATTTAACATTCAATTAATTATTCTCGAAATAGATTTCCTAGTTTAAAAATAAAAATTCATACAAATGTGATGGTATGACTCCCACGTCCCTTTTCTCCTTCCTTCAATTTACGCAGCCCTATATTATGTGATAAGAAAGTAAGAAACAAATAGAAGGATAAAACAACAATAAAGCTAGAAAAAAACGTGTAAGTTTATATAAGCTTGTGGGACTTATATCATTGTAAGTAGACTTATTCATGAGTACAAAAAATACATTATGATCACCATGTCGGTACACAAAAATAGTACTCCTAACATATTAGACAAAACATCATTGTAAAAGTTACATGATGATCACTACGGCTATACACAAAAGTAGTACAGTACTTCTACATACTACTTGAAAAAACACCATTCCAACTTCAAAATAAAGAGCTTTACCATAATAATAACCTATATCATTGTTGAAGTAGAGCCAAATCTTTATTGATGATATCAATATCACAATGAAGTTGGAGACGAAGGTTTTCTTCTCTTTCTAGTCCATCTTTGTTCAAATGAGGCACTTTGTAATTATTGTCGCCACTATCTTTCATCACCTCAATCATACAAGACTGTAAAGTAAGAAATACATGATTGAGTTGTTTCGCTTTCATTTCATCAAAAGATCTTTCCACTACTTCAACTAATTCATCAACATTTTTAGGGACCTTTTGATATTGAAGACTTTGGATTGCTCTAAAAAAACCAAGATCTAAAACATTTAAATCAGGACTATTCGATGGTTGAAAACACAATCTAATGTCAAATCCATCTTGTCGGGCATCTTCAATAAATTCCAAATCATTGTTACCAATATGTGGCCTTGCATTATCTTGTTGTAAAAAGATTGGATTATTTGAATCGGAATCTGGCCATTTTGCTCTAATAGCAGGAAGAACTTTCTCTATCAAGTAAGCTCTAGTGATATCTTTAGTTACTGACTGAATGGGCTTTGTTTCCATAGTTCCTGCTATTCGATTTTTGCTATTCCGCTTAGCTGGTTCCTTAACTATAAACGAAAAAATACCTATTTTTCCAGAAAACAACTCAATTCCATTTTAATCAAATCGAGGACGTGCTACAACAGCCATAAACATAACCTTTGGAATAAAATTTTTACTTTTGTAAGAATGATACGGATCTCGCTCATGCCCTCCAGGAAAGCAGGTAGTACCTTTCAACTTTTTTGGACAAAAAAAACCACTTTTCGTCGATATGAACGTAATTAAACATATTCATAAACATGGGATTTATGTGAATTGTATTCTGATCAATCATTGAGAGGCAGTATTGAAGTCGTACCTTTTTGTTTCCTTCGGTTAACTGAGGCTTGATGGAATTAGAATGTGGCCGAAGAGTTCC
>NW_025839545.1:0-1109 GCF_002878395.1 Capsicum annuum | reverse complement strand
GTTACCAAACTAAACTTAATTCAAAATGAAAATTTCACATTTCAAGTACCTACACTTAAACATTCAAGTCACTAATTCACTTCTCAAGTGACCACACTTTACTAAAATTAAAACACAAGTTCACATTTCGAGTACCTAAATTCAAAACAAAAGTCACTAATTAAGTTACTTCACAAGTTAACAAACTAAACTAAATTCAAAATGAAAAAGTTCACATTTCAAGTACCTACACCTAAACATTTCAAGTCACTAATTCACTTCACAAGTTACCAAATTAAACTAAATTCAAAATAAAAAGTTCACATTTCAAGTACCTACACCTAAACATTTTCAAGTCACTAAGTCACTTCACAGGTTACCAAACTAGACTAAATTCAAAATGAAAGTTCATATTTCAAGTCACCAATTCACTTCATAAGTTACCAAACTAAACTAAATTCAAAATGAAAAGTTCACATTTCAAATACCTACACCTAAACATTTTTAAGTTACTAATTCACTTCACAAGTTACCAAACTAAACTTAATTCAAAATGAAAAGTTCACATTTCAAGTACCTACACTTAAAACATTTTCAAGTCACTAATTCACTTCTCAAGTGACCATACTTTACTAAAATCAAAACACAAATTTACATTTCAAGTACCTAACCTAAACATTTTAAGTCACTAATTCACTTCACAAGTTATCAAATTAAACTAAATTCAAAAATGAAAAGTTCACATTTCAAGTACCTACACCTAAACATTTTCAAGTCACTTCACAAGTTACCAAACTAAACTAAATTCAAAATGAAAAGTTCACATCAAGTCACCAATTCACTTCACAAGTTACCAAACTAAACTAAATTCAAAATGAAAAGTTCACATTTCAAGTACCTACACCTAAACATTTTCAAGTCACTAAGTCACTTCACAAGTTACCAAACTAAACTAAATTCAAAATGAAGAGTTCACATTTCAAGTACCTACACTAAAAAATTTTCAAGTCACTAACTCACTTCTCAAGTGACCACACTTAACTATATTCAAAACACAAAACCACCTTTCAAGTAACTACACTTAAACATTTTCGACTCACTAACTCACTAGAGAAGTGAGTTAGTGAGTC
>NW_025839544.1:0-32132 GCF_002878395.1 Capsicum annuum | reverse complement strand
GAACAATCTTCAAAATATACTATGAGCACTTCAAAATAGTCAAATACCAGTCAGTTAAACACAGAACAGTCTATAATCTTAGTGTCTTTCGGTTGGGAGTAGGATTTAGCACCGATCTAGTGTAGGGATGGTGGCTTCACCGTCAGATAGGTATATTCGTTAGTAGAAGTCCCTATACTCCAGAACTACATAGCTAGAATAGGATATATGTAGTCACCCATCAAATTAGGCATGACTATCTCGTAGGGGTCACCCATTAGTTCAGGCTTGACACCTTTAGTCCCTTGGACATTATATTAGTTTAGTGGATCCACACAGCCGTTGTTAGTATCCGTGGCATGGTATTAACACCCTTCCAACTGGGGTTACAGGTTGGACCCTGTTTAGCTCAAATTAGGGAATGTCGGTTAGATGATACCTCCCATAGTCTCAGATATAGTCTCAGTTACAGTCCCAGCTCATTTATTTAGTCATAGTGTTGTTTGACCAAAGCATACAGATTTTAGTTTATAGATTTTACTCAGTTCATGTTTGTTATATGCTTGGTCATGCATCCTTAGTGTTTACAGATTTTCATGTATTTTCAGTACTTACAGATTATCTTGTATACATAGTATTTACATATTTCACATATCTCCAATGCCTATAGTTTTCATGTTCTCTATTCATTATCTTATGTTTTACATGTATATTCAGATAGTTATTATTTCTATTTATGAAACCATGTATATCAGCCTACCTCATTTAGCATACCAGTACATTTAAAGTACTGATCGCATATCTTTCTTTTGCGCTATGATGTCTCATATCATTGGTTCTGACGCTCAGTTCCCTTTTCATGAGTAGACTTATCAGATTCTCAGCAGTAGCAGTGGTGAGTTCTCATACTTTGAGGACAGGCTTACTTTATTTCATATCAGTTAGTAGTTAGTTTGAGTTAATTGGGGCGTGTCCCATCAACTCATATTCAGTCAGTCGGTTATGGAGGATTTTCAAACATCAAAGTTAGTTACTCAATATTCATATATTAAGTTAGTTATCCATTTTATCATTATTTTATCATATTCAGTTAGTTGTTTCTATAGACTCATATTTCAGTTCTAAATTCAGTTATTCACTGTCCCTCTCTGCATTCTCCTATTGTAACTCAATCTTCCCAAAGTTTTTGTTAACCCAATCCTTTGTTGATTTCTTAGTGCTGACTTCACTCTTATCTCACTCACTATATGCCCATACTTATCTTTTCTATATTTACTTCTCCTTTGTAACCATTAATGTTTCTTATCTGTAGCTCCTCTCCCAATTTCCCTTTGTATACTACCTTGTCCTTGCCTTCTTTCCTTGTTCATCTCTTCTTTATCATTCTACACTTTTTCATGTAATTTCGTATGAACATTCCAGTAGCTTGCTTTATCATGCCCTTGCAACGAGCATTCTTTGCAATACTTAGGCATGTAGTCATACTGTATACTGATCCATTTTGACTTTATATCACCTGTGACTTCATTCTCTTCATTAATTCTCACTCTATAAGGTAATTTACCTATCAAATCAACTTCAACCTTTACCCTTGCACAACTAGGCCTGTTTTGATTCCTTGTAGCGATATCTACAGTTAGAGGCTTTCCTACCATAGAAGTTATAGATAAAATCACCTCATTTTCAAAAACATTAGGTGGTAAATCTGGAAATGACATCTATGCTACTCCTACAATGTTTTCAATGTCCGGTTCAATCCACGAATCCCATTTAAGCATTTTGATCTGCGAGTACATGTCCTTTACCTTAATATAAGAAGCTGCAAATGATAGTAATTGCACATAATCATCCAATCCATTCAATTGAATGAGTATATATCTTGCATCTAATAGTGAGAGAGAAATCATATGCAAACATACTTAAAACTAAAGAGTGAATTTGCTACCCTATTGTTTCTCTCTTTAGGTATGTTTTATAGGGTAGCATCGAATTTCTCTCTATGAACAAGGAACATTTATCCATCAAATGGGTGAATTTTGAGCTCTAATGGTGCTATAATCAAGCCACCAAGATCCTAGGGATTTTAGAAAAAGATGGAGAAATTAACCATGGAAATAATGGAGGCTTACCACAAATTTGAAGAAAAACGTATAAATTAATTATACCAAAGCCCCACAATTGATCCTCCCAGGATTTCCAACTTTTAAGGGTTTACAATTCTAGAGAATGGATGAGAAATGGTGAAAATCTGGCTAAATGGGATATTTATACCTTTCACAGCTATGTGGGTGCAACTTTAGTGGACATTGGGTTGCTTTAGAGGTATGCGCTAAAGATCCCAATTGACAGCTAAAGGAGTACCCTGTTGACGTGGCAGGCTGCTAAGGTGGTCGATTGGCGCTAATGTGACTAGAACTTTAGTGGCCAACTAGCCATTAAAGCGACAATTTCCCATTAGGTGTGGCACAATAAAGCACCAAAAGGGTTGCTAAAGTGCCCTCAACTAAAGTACCTGAGGTTCTCTTTAGCAGTTGTACCAAATTTTCTTGCATCAGCTGGAGACTTGGAATAATTCTGAGTCTCCGCCAATGCCTCAGGATTCATTTGAAATCTTGTATATGCAAACGAACTATGCTACCCTATCAAATTTGATGTTCTAGACTCAGTGGCGGTCAAAATTTCCATTAGATGTCATTTTAATGAAAAATGGGTTTTACACTAAAGTGTCTTTTTCTTAACATCTGGCCAATAGCCCAAAATGAGTTTTAAAGCCTTGGAACCTAAACCAAGGGTCCACCTAGCCTAAAATAAACATTCCAAAGCTACTGGAACACTCAAAAATTGACATATCAGGTCGTTTGACTAATGTTTAGCCTATTTAAACCAGTGAAGGCTTCAAAATAGGGAATTGGCTCTAAAAACCAAATTAACTACCCAAAACTGCACAGTCAGTTCCTACAAGCCATAAATACCTTGGGGCATTTATAGGAAAGTTCCAAACAGTGAAAATGAATGGAAATATTGAAAATGACTTGGAGGGTCTTTACATTATCCATTACTAAAAGAACTTTCGTCCGCAAAAAGTAAAGGGTTATAATGTTCCTAAAGCCTCGAAGAGGTGAGGATACTGGGACCTTATATCACTCTCGATCTCCCTAGTAGTGTCCTCTACTGGAAAGTGCCTCCACTAAACCTTAACAACTGGAATATCTCTAGTGTGCAACCGCCTGACATCACAGCCAATATGAGCACCGTCTCCTCCATGAAGGTCAACCGCCTATCCAACTAAACTGAGTCCTATCTAAGCAAATGAGAAGGGTCAGGAATGTATCGTCGTAATATAGAAACATGAAAAAATGGATGAACAGAAGCCAAATCGAGGGTTAAGGCTAACTCATATGCCATCTCACCAACCATAAAAAGAATCTCAAAGGTTCCAATATATCTGTGGTTGGGCTTATCTTTCCTCTCAAACCTCATCACACTCTTCATGGGCAATACACGAAGGAATAACCAGTAACCAACTCCAAATCTGAATGAATGAATTCTATGATCTACATATGCTTTTTGCCAACTCTGAAATGTCATTAACCTGTACTAAATTACCCTGACTCTATCCAATGACTCCTAAAGAAAGTCAGTGCCATGGAGCCTAATCTCAAAAGTCTCAAATTATCTAATCGGAGAATAACATTGCCTACTATATGAAGCCTTAAAAGGTGACATCTCAATACTCGAACGATATCCATTATTATACGTAAACTCTGCCAAAGATAAGTATTGCTCCCATTGACCTCCAAAATCCATAACATAGGATTGTAGTATATCCTCAAGAACCTGAATAGTATACTTCGACTGCGCATCAGTCTGTGGATAAAAGGTCGTACTAAGATGCACATAAGTACCCAAATCCTCTCAAAAATTCTCTAAAATCTAGAAATGAACACTGGTCCCTGATCTAAATTGGTAGAGATAGGCACCATGCAAATGAACTATCTTACCAAGATAGATATAAGACAACCTCTCAGCGCTGAAGGACATCTGAATAGGAATAAAGTACGATGACTTGATCAACTGATCCATAATGACCTAAATACCATGAAAACCACAAAAGTACGAGGCAACCCACTAACAAAGTCTATGGTAATTCACTCATATTTCCACTCGAAATGGGCAATCTCTCAATCAAGCCACCAAGTTTATGATTCTTGTCCTTTACCTACTGACAAGATAGGCTATGATCTACAGAATATTCCATATCTCTCTTTATACCAATCCACCAATAATGTTGCCTCAAATCTCTATACATCTTGGTTGTATCTGGGTGAATAAAATATCTAGAGCTATGGACATAACACAAAATCGAATGAATCAAGTCATTAACCATTGAAAAACAAATACGGCTATCAAATATCAAGACACCCTCAGAATAAACGGTAGCCCTCTTTGATTCACCATTCAATACCTGATCACGGTTGATGCAAAGCCTCTTATCCTCAAACTAACGACTCTAAATCTCCTGAAACAATGAAGACCTCACCTTAATACTAGAAAATATCCTCCTAGGGTATGAAGTATCAAGTCGCACCATCAAGTTTGCCAAGTACTTCATGTCCCAATCTAATAACCTATAAGAAAATAATATACAAGAAAAGCTACCCATACTCATTGAATTTTAGCTCAAGGGCATCCGCCACCACATTCACCTTACCCAGATGATACAAAATAGAGATATCATAATCCTTAAGCAACTCCATCCATTTAGTGTGTTAAGAATTTAGCTCTCTTTTGGTCATAAGATGCTGAAGACTACGATGATCCATGAATATCTCACAATGAAAACCATAAAGATAACGCCTTCGAATCTTAAGCACAAAAACTACCGCCTCTAACTCTAAATTATGAGTGAGGTAGTTGCACTTATGCACCTTTAGCTGCCTCAGTGCATAAGCAATAATTCAACCCTACAACATCAATACATTACCCAAACTAATACTAGAAGTATCATAATACATGGAGAATCCCTCACCCTTATTAGGAAGAGCCAAAATAAAGAATGAAGTGTGAAACATAAAAAAATTCCAAAGATTTACTCACACTCCTCAAACCATTAGAAATAAACCTCCTTTCGAGTCAATCTGGAAATCATCGTTGTAATAGTAGAAAAAATTACAACAAGCCACCTTTAATAGCCTGCCAAACCAATGAAGCTACAAACCTCAATCGGTGATATAGGCCTAGTCCAATCATGAATAGCCTCGATCTTGATCGGGTCTAAAATAATCCCATCTTTAGACACCACATCCCCAAGGAATGTCACCGACTCAAGCAAAAATTCACACTTAGAGAATTTGGTAAAAAGCATATGATCTATGTAAGTCTAGAACACAATCCTTAAATGTTGCATATACTCCTCTATACTCCTCAAATATACAAGGATATCGTTGATGAACATATCACAAAAAAATCCAGATAAGATCTAAATACATGGTTCATCAAATACATAAATATTGTTGAGGCGTTAATTCACCCAAAAAAATCACTAGAAACTAATAATGACCATAATGAGTCCTAAAGGCTGTCTTCGAGATATCCTCTATTTAAATCCTCAATTGATGGTAATTAAATTTCAAATCAATATTTGAGAACACTATTGCTCCTTAAAGTTGGTCAGACAAATCACCAATGCGAGGAATAGGATATAAGTTCTTCACCAACACCTTATTAATATCCCTATATCTAATACATATATGCATGGAACCATGCTTCTTTTTAACAAATAAAATAGGAGCTCTCTAAGGAGATACACTTTATCTAATGAAACCCTTACCAAGAAAATCTTGAGGCTATGAATTTAGCTCCTTAAGCTTTATAGCATCCATATGGTAAGGTTCCATAGAATTAGGTTAGGATCTCAACACAAGATAAATAAGAAACTCAATACCATGCTTAGGAGGAAGAATGGGTTTGATCGATAGGGAAAATATTAGGAAACTCACGAACTACAAAAACTGAGTCAAGCGAGGGACTCTCCCTACTAACATGATAAATATAAGAGAGATAACACTTATAACCCCTTAAAATAAGCATCCTAGAATAAATATAAGAAATAATCCTTGTAAACACATGGCTAACTACCCCTTGCCAGACAATTTGGGGTATGCCAGGCATGGATAAGTTAATGGTCTTTTCAAAATAATCCAGGATTGCATGGTAGTAGGATAACCCATCTATCCCCAAAATCACATAAAAATCTACCATGTCGAATATAATAAGATTAGCATGGGCATGGCTAAGGTAATATTCTTGGCAAAATAATCAAGGACTACATGGTAGTGGGATAACCAGTCCAACCCAACATCACATCAAAATCTACCATGTCTAATATAATAATATCAACAAGATTATCAAGAATTCAATCAATCACAACATATGATCTGGAAACCCGATCCACGATAAAAAATACCTACTAGAGAAGATACACATAATGGCATATATAATAAATCCAAAGATAACTCCAACTGCGGGGCATAATAAGCATACACATAATAATAGGTGCATCCCAGATTAAATAAAGCTAAACCTGACTGATGGAACATCAAAATCATACCTATGATAACAGCATCTAAAGACTTAGCCTCGGCTCTAGCAGGTACCGCATACAACAACCACGCCCTCCATTTAGCTAGGATCCTGACTAATCTCTTAAACTACCTAAGAACCTCTACGAGCACCCTAGGGACCACTATTATGACCATGCATATCTTCTCTAGCTAGTGATAGAATTACTTAAATCAGTGGAACACTCTAGATTAGAGAAACTATTCAACTAAGACTAGGGCGCCCTCTTGAGAAATAACCAAAAGCTCCACACCCATAACATACCTAAGGAATTGTGCCAAACCTAACAAATTAGGTTGACCTAGAATAACCACTAAGACTAGAATAAACAGAAGACAAATCTCTCAAATATAGACCACTACCCTTGCTAGCATATCATTAAAACTAGACTGGCCTTCATCTGTAATATGATGAGTAGCCTAAATAACCTAACTATACTAACCCAGATATTGATATGGGTAGCACAGAGAGTACCTACCTTGAGAACCACAGCCTCTGAACTATGAGCCACTATGGCTCCAACTAAAACAAGCCTGATATCGTAGCCTCTTATTGCGGCCCCTTGGGCCATGAGATGCATCTCCTTCATAAACTGAGCATGATTAAAAAGTTTAACAAAAGACCTACTCACAGCAACCAAACTTAGTATAAATATATGAAGAGGAAGTCTCAACCCCCGAACAAAGCAATGAACCCTCTTATAATCAATGGTCATAATAGAAATAGCATGCCTAACTAATTCATGAAATCAAACTTCACACTCCACAATAGTTATAGAGCCCTACTCTAACCTCAAGAACTGATCCCTCAAATAATCCCTGAGACTACGAGACATATACTTCTCTGAGAAGATCTTGGAGAACTAAGTTTGTCAATAAGAGAGATCCAACTGACTGGAATCAAGATGACCTCTCCACCAATGTTGAGTTTCCACATCCAAATAAAAAGTTAGTTTAATCCATACCATGAGTCTCAACTAGGGATAAATTATGGAGCATATTCTCAAAAGCAATTAAGAACTTATATGCACCCTCACTTGATGCATTAGAAAACCTAGGCAGAGCCAACCTCAAGAATCTACCTTATATTTTCTACCTCTCAACAGACATATAAGGCTAGTAAACTACCAGTTTAGAAACTATCGATGGAAGAGGGACCTCAGCACTAGAAGCCACAGGTACAAGCTGTATCCCTACCTCAGTACCATTCTGATCTATAGACTATGTAATATCAAATAGTGCATACAATATCCTATACTTTTCTTAGCGCAGTTCCACTTCTATTTGTATGTATAAAATCCTTAAAGCCTAAAAATTTCACTAAGTGTTGGGGACTTTGTCTTATTTTTGGCATCTTAACTTTGAGAATTTTTAAATGAGTCTTCCCAAACCTGAGACATACATTTTTGAGTAAATTCATGTCCAGAGGTGTAAGGAGCATGTCTCATGGAATTTTTGGATTTATCAAATGAGGATTGGGGCACATTTGGATTTCAATTCCAAAACTTCACCACGATAGTGGTGTATCGCGGTGGGTATAGTAATTGGGGCCTTGGCGTATCATGGTTCTCCTTTAAACAGTATTTTCCAATTATGAATTTAATCACTAAGATACAAACATGTTTTTCCCCACCAACCCAATTCGTAAAAACACAGGATTAAACTTTAGTTAGGGCTTTATTAGTCTTAATTCTCCAAATTACTCTTAAATACAAACCCACTCCTTCCTTAAGTTCATAAAATTCAATCCCCTTCCTTCTAAGAAATCCAAGAATTTGTGTTTCTCCAAGAACATTCAAGAAAGCTTTCAAAATTGCATTTCCCTTTCAAGTTTAAGGGTATAAGGTATGTGTGATGTTTATCTATGGTTTTGTTTCCCCGTGGAGTCTAAGAATCCTTTTTTAAATGTTAAGTTATGAGTTTTCCATGTTTTAAATGAATTATCTCCATGAATTACTTGTTATTTTCATTTTAAGTTAAGATTACAACTGTTTTCAAATGGAATGGATTATAACATATTTTGTATGTTGAAGCTCCTATGTCATGTTCACGTAAATCAGGATAAATCCTCAATTATGGTGTTTGTCATGTTATCATGTTATCTCATTAGTTTAAAAGCATCCTCATGTTAAATCCTTAATCCCCATGTGTTTGATGAAGTGCCAAAGGTAATGATTTTGTAGATTGATTCCCCATTATGGTTTTTCAAAACTTTTACATGCCTTTGTTGTTATTTACATCCAGTGTTGGGGGTTATGAATATTTGATACTTTGCTATTTCACTAGTTTCAGTATTTTTAGAATGGTTTCAGATAAACCATGAGCATTGTCATTCATTTAGTTACCATGATCAATTATTTTGCTCAATTAAACTTGCCATAGTGCAATAATTAGTGTTAGTTTAGTTGGGAGTAGGATGTAGCACCGAACGAACCCAGAGATAGGGGTTCACCT
This sequence comes from Capsicum annuum, assembly GCF_002878395.1. Classification (NCBI taxonomy): domain Eukaryota; kingdom Viridiplantae; phylum Streptophyta; class Magnoliopsida; order Solanales; family Solanaceae; genus Capsicum; species Capsicum annuum. The sequence goes on along the minus strand of NW_025839544.1, from coordinate 23,079 downwards.
GCCAGTAGAGGGTGTGACCTTTATTAACAGTCCCTTGGTTCCAAAACTACGTAGCCAGCATAGGTTAGAGATATTAACCTGCTAGTTGAGTGTTATTAAAGTTCTTAGCTACCAGTTGAAGGTAATATATATCTCATTCAATCACCTGCCAATTGAAGGTAACTCTTTAGTAAATCCACACAGTCATTGTTAGTACCCATCACATGGTACTAACACCCTTCCAACGGGGTTAGAAGCTAGACCCCGACTAGTTTAGATTGAGCATGTCGGTTAGATGATACCTCCCACAGTCTCAATTTATTATTTAATACAAATATCAATTTAGGTTTGCATGACCATAGCATATGGTTTATTAGATATTTAGTTACCAGATTTTAGTATTTCAACTTATAGACTACTTTAGTATTATGTTATATGCTTGGTCATACATTCTCAGATTTTACAGCTTTCATGCGTAATATGCATTAGATATCTCATGTTATTCAGTTGGTTATTATCCTATGCTATTCTTTCTGTCCGTATTTCATGCAGATGAACCTATGTATTTTAGCCTTACCTACTCATATACCAGTACATTCAAAGTACTAACCGCATACTTTCTTTGTTTTATGATGTCTTATATTATAGGTTTGAATGCTTAGTTTCCTGACTGCGCTTAGATAGTTCATTATTACAGTAGCAACAATAGTGGTGAGACCTTATCTTTGAAGGAAAAGTTTATCTTTATTCAGTTATTTTAGTATTCCTCTATTTTAGTTAGTTGGAGTTTGTTGGGGGTTTGTCCCATCAACTCTAAAGTCATTCAGTTAAAGGCTTTTCAGACATTCAGAAGTTAATCAGTTTATTAGTTGTTTTTTAGTCTACTTAGCTTACCTTTAGATGTCTAGATTTATGATTCGGTTGTATTTTAGTATTTAAAAAATTATGGTATTATCTGTTATTTTTCCACATATGTCTCTTAAAGTTAGTGCTCAAAGCAGGTACCAGCTCATGGATTAGCTTGTGGTCACTTATGACCATAACCACTGTTGTTGTGACTAGGGGATAGCCTCCGATCATGAAAAAACTTGGTATCAGAGCCTAAGGTTTTACAGTGTCCTAGGAAGTCTAAACTCTGCATTGAGTAGAATCTTATGCATAGGTATGAAGCGTGCCACACTTATAGATAAGAGACTACGAGATATTTGATAAAAAGTTTACTTTCTTTTATGTTCATGTCATGTGAAAGATCATAAGCTCTAATTAAACTCTCATTCTAATTCATTATTCCTTTTCCTTATAGAAAATATCTTCCAGAAAGCACAATGGAAGAAGAAATAGAAATTAGCCCACACCTCCGCCTATTTAGGAAGATCCACTAAATAAGAATATCTTTCACACTGAGTTCAGAGCTTCCTTCACTACCTTAGCTCACTCAGTAGCAACTCAAAATAATCAGTAGTCTATTTTCCCAGCTAATCCAATAGAAAATACAACTGCAATAAGGATTCTGGATTTTACTCAAATGAATCCCCCTTTATTTTTAGGATCTAAGTCCGAGGAGGATTCGTAAGAGTTTCTTGATATGGTTTAGGAGGTGATAGATATCATGTGTTTCACTTTGAGTGAGAGTGTAGAGTTGAATTCTTACCATTTGTAGGATATAGCTCACACCTGGTATAAGCAGTGGAGGGAGGATAGAGGTATTGAGCCAGGGCCTATAGAGTGGGAAGAGTTTTCCATAGCATTCTTAGATAAGTTATTCCTATTATAGTTGAGGAATCTAAGGTTCAGAGGTTTATAAACTTAAAGCAGGGTAGTATGAGTATGAAAGAGTATTCTCTTAAGTTTACTTAGTTGGTGAGGTATGCTCTCAATATGGTGTCTAATAATAGGTAGAGAATGAGTAAGTTTGTTTCTGGTATATTTGATATGTGGTCAAAGAGTGTAGGACCTCCATGTTAATTATAGATGTGGACTTGTCTATACTTATGGTTCATGCTCAGTAGATTGAAAATAAGAAGTTTAAGAAGAAAGAAAAAGAGAGTAAGGAAGCTACAAGAGGTAGCTTTAATTTTTCTTAGCCTAGGTCAGAGGGTGGTAACCATTCTAAGTTCCATCAGAAGTTTTAAGCCCCAGCTTTATCTTCATCTAGTGCTCTAGTACCAAGGCTTAGAAATACAGTTGAAATAGGGCACCAAGCTCCGAGACCCAAGGTTGAGTGAATGGTGGTCGTACCAATTTGATTTTTAGAGAATAAGGTAGGAACCATAAGCTTGTGTGTAGAGCTGGCAGTGATGTATGTTATAGATATGGCAATCCAGGCCAAAGAGTCAAAGATTTCCCCAGTGTTGTCAATAAGTCCAGTACAATCATCCTCCAGTTCCATTTGGTCGCCCGACTCAGTTGGGTGCTATATCCAGTGAAACCAGTGCATAGTGCCAGAACAGATTGTGTGCATTTTAGTCCTGACAGGATTAGGAACTCTCTCCTAATGTGGTTACGGGTATATTACAGGTCTTTTATTTTCACATTTATGCTTTATTAGATCTCGGAGATTTTCTCTTCTTTGTAACCCCTATATAGCAGTCAATTTTGGTGCCAGTCCTAAATCTTTAGCAGAACCCTTCTCAATATGTACTCCAGTATGTCTCCATTATGGCCAGGCATGTATACAGGAACTGTCCAGTCATAATACCCTAGAAATTCATCTTAGTTAATTTTTTAGAGAGAGAGATGACTGATTTTGATGTCATTCTTGATATGGATTGGCTTCACTCATGCTATGCCCCAATTGACTATAGAACTAGAGTCATTTATTTTTAGTTTCTAAATAAACCAGTCATTGAATGGAGGGTAGTACCTCAGTACTTAGGGGTCAGATCTATTTTTAGATCCCTTCTCGAAATCCTATAATAGGATATAATCTAGAATTAGAAGTATGAATCCAAAAGTTTAGCTGCAATAAAGTGGGGAAAGAGTTTACCTTGATTTAGTAGACTATGTATCCATGGAGCTAATTGTATAAAAGGTGAATCAGTAGGCTTAAAATAGTGTATGGACGAATTAATGTTTATTGATTCCAATTTAGTATGATGATATGGGTGTGATTTAGTGATATGATATTAGTAGGCTATGAAAGAAGTTGGTATGGTTCATTAAAGGCTTAGGGATATCCATATTATGTGTTAGAATCTAAGTTTTAATCTTTGAAGATTAAGATAATAGAAAGTGGTGTTGAGATTCTTGCTAGTATGAAGCCAGTGTATGGTGATGCTCATAAAAATTCCAAGTTCAGCAATGTTTGAACATATTATTGTATTTCACAAGGGAGTATTAGAAGTGGGTTTTTCACTTTTAAATGTAGTCTTTCAGGGTGAATTTATTTCATATGAGTATTGTCATATTCTTAACTTTAGGGTAAAGTGGCAAAATTTTAGTTTACAGTTTATCAAAAGAGTCCCACAGACTTAGAGTGATAGCTTATAGTTAAGGGAAAGATGATAGAATAAGTAACCAAGTTAGTCTCTCAAATTCCAATAGTGATGCCAGTATGTTGTAGAACGTCAGTAGGGGAGGAAGATGCCCAACCCAGTCTTATCTCAGTGCAAATTTTTGTACATCAGCCCCTACAATATATATACTCATTCCTTAAATGTCTTCCCCATGATCATAGCTTATATTCGTGTACTTTCTATAAAATTGTGTACGCTTCCAATTCTTAGTATAAGGAGTTCTAGTTTGCTCAACCGTACGAATCATATTCCATGAAATTTATGAAATTCAAAGTCAGGTCATGGAACTTATGACTTATGCACTCATGCTTTACAGTATGTTCAGTTTCAGTACTCACGCTACTCTTTTAATGATCAAAAAAATTCAAATTATGTAATATATCCTTATTTTTTATATCTGTAATGAATCTAGGACGTGGATACTCTACGTATATGCATCAGTTTCAGATTTTAGATAGTCAGACATGATTCAGTCCGTAAGTATTTCATTCATTATCTCCTTCTTTCCTTTGCATTTTAGCTAAGTCAGTATCATTTGGGGGACGAACTATCCCGGGGTAGAGATGTTGTAATACCTCAGATCTTTCATGTACAAAATCTCTAAAATTTTCTTTATGAAACAACATCCATCATGAAGTAATAGGTACTTATAAGTTGAATTTTTCATTTTTATCTCAGTCTTATAATCATCCTCATGTCATTACATGTAGTCAAAGAATCGGTTCAGTTCATGATATTTAGTTCACGTAAAATATTTCAAACTCATTTAAGTAATCATACTTTCAGTTATGCATATTCAATATATGATCTCAGTTTCTTCAGTGTTCTCAACAAAATCAGTCTTATTCAAGGACGAATTTTCCCAAGTGGGAGATATTGTAATACCCTGTACTTTTCTTAGCTCAGTTCTACTCTAGTTGCATGCATAAGAGGCTTAAAGCAAAAAAAATTTCACTATGTGTTGGGGACTTAGTCTTATTTTTGGCCTCTTAACTTTAAGAATTCTTAAATGACTCTTCCCAACCCCAAGACATAGATTTTTGAGTTAATTCATGTTCAGGAGTGTAAGGAGCATCTCTCGAGGAAGTTTGGATTTTTCAGAAGAGCACGTTTGGTTTTCAATTCCAAAAGCTCACCGTGATAGTGGCGCGTCACGGTGGGTATAGTGATGGGGGCCTTGGTGCATCGCGGTGCTCCTCTAAACAGAATTTCCAATTATGAATTTAACCCCATAAGGGCAATCATGTCTTTTCCCTACCTACCTAATTCATAAAAACATGGGATTAAACTTCAATTAAGGCATTATAAACCCTAATTCTCCAAATTACTCTAAAATACAAATCCTTTCCTTCCTCAAGTTCAACAATTTCAATCCCCTTCCTTCCAAGAAAACCAAGAATTTGTGTTTCCTAATCCAAGAACATTTAAGAAAGCTTTCAAGATTGTTTTTCCCTTTCAAGTTGAAAGGTCTAAGGTATGTCTGATAGTCATCTATGATTTCCTTTAACCTTGGAGTCAAGAATACCTTTTTAAATGTTAAATTATGAGTGTTCCATGTTTTAAATGAATTATCTCCATGAATTACTTGTTATTTTGATTTCAAGTTAAGATTACAATTTTTTTCAAGTGGGATGGATTATAATATGTTTTGGATATTGAAGTTTCCATTTTATGTTCATGCAATTTAGGATAAATCATCAAATTATGTTTTTTGTCATATAATCATGTTATCTCATCATGATTAAAAGAATCCCCATGTTAAAGCCTCAATCCCCATGTGTTTTATGAATTACCAAAGAGAATAATTTTGTAGAATGATTCCCCATTATGATTTTTCAAAGATTTTACATGCCATTGTTGTTATTTACATCTAGTGTTGGGGGTTATGAATACTCGATACTTAGCTATATCCATAGTTTCAGTATTTCTGGAATAGTTTCAGATAAACCATAAGCATTGTCATGCAGTTAGTTACCATGATCAGTTGTTTTGCCTAGTTAAACTTATCTCGGTGTAGTAATTAGTGTCAGTTCAATTAGGAGTAGGATTTATCACCGAGAGAACCCAGGCATAGGGGCTCACCTACCAGTAGAGAGTGTGACCTTTAGTAACAATCCCTTGGTTCAAGAACTACGTAGCTAGCGTATATTATAGATATCAACCTGCCAATTGAGGGTTGATAAAGTGTTTACCTACCATTTGAGGGTAACACATATCTTATTTTAACACCTGCCAGTTGAGGGTGACTCTTTAGTATATCCACACAACCATTATTAGTACTCGTGGTACGGTACTAACACCCTTCAAATTGGGGTTATAGGTTGGACCTTGATTAGTTAAGATTGGGGCATGTCGGTAAGATGGTACCTCCCACAGTCTCAATTCAATATTTAGTACAGCTATCAGTCAAGTTTGCATGATCATAGCATACAGTTTATCAGTTATTCAATCGTCATCAGACTGACTCTTCTTCATTCAGCCCGGACCAGATTTTAGTATCATGTTATATGCTTGGTCATGCATTCTCAAATTTTAGGTCTTTCACGCATATTATGCATCAAATATCACATGTTATTCAGTCAGTCATTATCTCATGCTATTCGGTCAGTCAGTATTTCAAGCACATAAACCTATGCATTTTTCCTGACCTCATCTCATATACTAGTACATTCAAAGTACTGACTGTATACTATTTTTGTGCGATGATGTCTTAAATCATAGGTTTGGATGCTCAGTTTCCTGACCAAGCTTAGATAGTTAAGCATTACAACAGCAGCAGTAGTGGTGAGTCCTCATCTTTTGAGGACAAGTTTATCTTTATTCATTTATTTCAGTATTTCTCTATTTCAGTCAGTTGGAGTTATTCGAGGTTTTGTCCCACAAATTCCATAGTTAGTCAGTTAGAGGCTTTTCAGATATTCAGATAGTTAGTCATTTTATTAGTTGTTTTTTAGTCTTTTCAGTATGTCTTTAGACGTCTAGATTTATGATTCATTTGTATTTTATTATTTAAAACCTTATGGCATTATTAGTTGTTTTTCCACTTTTGTCTCCTATTACAAGTTTTATTCAGTGCTCACAGCAGGTACCAGCACATGGGTTAGCTTATGGTCACTTTTGATCGTAAGTACAGTTTTTGCAACTAGGGGTTATCCTCGGGTTGTGACAAAACTTAGTATCAAATACTAAGGTTTTATAGTGTCCTAGGGAGTTTAAAAGACGTGTTGAGCAGAGTCTTATGCATGGGTGTGAAGCATGCCTCACTTATGGACAAGATGCTATGAGATGTTTTAGGAAAAGTTTCCCTTATTTTAGTGTTCATGTTGTGCGAAAGAGTATAACCTCTAGTTAAAATGTCTTTCTAATTCATTCGTCCTTCCGTTTACATAAAATTCCTCCCAGAAAGAACAACGAAAGAAGAAATTAGCATAAGCTCAGAATAATTAGCAATTTATTTCCCTATCTAATTAAGTGGCAAATATGATTACAGCTAGGATTTAAGATTTCACCTGAATGAATACCTTTTTGTTTTCGGGATCTAATTCTGAGGAGGATCTACAGGAGTTCCTTGATATAGTTTAGAAGGCAATATATATCATGGGTGTCACTTCAAGTGAGAGTGTAGAGTTGGCTGCTTACCAGTTATTCGATGTAGCTCACACCTAGTATAAGTAGTGGAGGGAGGATAGAGGTGTTGAGGAAATGCATGTAGAGTGGGAGAATTTTTACATAGCATTCTTAGATTGGTTCTTCCCATTAGGGTTGAGGTATGCTAAGGTATAGGAGTTCATAAACTTGAAGCAGGGTAATATGAGTATGAAAGAGTATTCTCTTAACTTTACTCAGTTGGCGAGGTATGCTCTAAATGTGGTGTATGATAATAACTCAAGAATAAGTGAGTTTGTTTATAGTGTATCTGATAGTGTGGTCAAAGAGTAAAGGACCGCTATGTTTATTAAGGAGATGAACTTATCTATACTTAAGTTTCATGCTTAGCAGATTAAAGAGGAGAAGGTTAAAAAAGGGGTAAGAGGGCTAGGACAGGTAGGTTTAATGTTTCTCAGCCTATGTCAGAGGGTGGTAACCATTCTCAATTTTGTCAGAATTTTTTAGCCCCAGCTCCATTTTCAGCTAATGCACTAGTACCACAGCTTAGGAATGATACTCAGAATGGGGATCCTAGCTCTAATACCCAGGGTAGTATGAATGGTTGTCATACCAATCCATTTTGTAGAGAATGTGGTAAGAACCATAAGGGTGTGTGTAGATTTGGTAGTGATATATATTTTAGATGTGGCAAGCCAGGACAAAGATTCAGAGATTGCCCAAAAAGTCTTCATCATTGTCAGTCTAATCGTCCTCTAGTTCCATTCGATTGCCTAACTCAGCAGGTTCCTATGTTTAGTGCAACCAGTGGATAGTGCCAGATATGCACATAGTCTCAATAAGAATAGGAAATCTCTTCTGATGTGGTTACAAGTACTTTATAGGTCTTTTATTTTCATGTTTATTCTTTGTTAGATCCCTGAGCTTCTCTTTCCTTTGTAACCCCTATATAGCAGGCGATTTTGATGTCAGTCCCGAATCTTTGTATACAAGAACTGTCAGATAACAATACCTCAGAAAGTCACCTCAATTGATCTTGTGAAGTGAGAGATGACTAATTTTGATATCATTCTTGGTGTTGATTGGCTTCACTCATGCTATGCTTTAGTTGACTATAGAACTAGAGTCATTCATTTTTAGTTTTTGAATAAATCAGTCATAGAATGGAGGGTAGTACCTTATTTCTTAAGGGTCAAATGTGTTTTTAGATCCCTTCTTAGAATCCTATGATAGCATATGATCAAGACTTAGAAGTATGAAACTAAAAGTTTAAAAGCAGTAAAGTAGGTAGAGAGTTTATCTTGATTTAGTAGTCTACGTATCTATGGGGATAGTTGTAAGAAAGATGAATTAGTAGGCTTGAAACAGTGTATGGAAGAATTGATGTTTATTGATTTGAAATTTAGTATGATAATGTGTGTGTGATTTAGAGACATGATATTAGTAGGCTGCGAAAGAAGTTGGTGTGGTTCATTAAAGGTTTGGGGATATCCATATTAAGTATTAGAATCTAAGTTTGAATCATTGATGATTGAGCTAATAGAAAGTAGTGTTGAGATTATTGATAGTGTGAAATCAGTGTATGGTGATACTCATGAAGATTCTAGGTTAGGAAGTTTTTAATAATATAGTGTAATGACTATTACAGCTATACAAGTTAAGAGTTGTATCTCATAAGGGAGTATTAGCAGTGGATTTTGCACTTTCAAGTGTAGTCTTTCGGGGTGAATTTATTTCATATGAGTATTATCATATTTCAAACTTTAGAGTAAAGTGGCTATAGTTCAGTTTAGAGTTTAACAAAAGAGTAAGACAAACTTAGAGTGATGGTTTATATCTAAGGGAGAGATAGCAGTATAAGTAACCAAGTCAGGCTCTCAGATTCCAATATTGATGTCAATATGTTGTACAATGTCAGCAGGGAAGGAAGATACCTAACCCATTCTTATCTCTGGGGAAAACTTTTGTACTTCAGCCTATGCGATATATAGACCAATGCCTTACATTCCAGCCCCATGATCATAGCTCATATTCATGCACTTTCTATAGAATTGTGTACGCTTCCAGTTCTTAGTATAAGGTTTTCCAGTTTGGTCAGCCATAGGAATTATATTCCATGAAATTTATGAACTTCAAAGTCAGGTTATGCAGCTTATGACCCATGCACTCATGCTCTCACGATTTACAGTATATTCAGTTTCAATACTCGTTCTGCTCTCTTAATGATCAGTGAAATTTAGATTATGTCATGTAAATCCTCGGTTTTTATTTCTATAATAAATCCAAGATGTGGATACTCCTGTTCGTGCATCAGTTTCAGATTCTCGATATTCAGTCACGATTCAGTCTGTAAGTGTTCTATGCATCATCTTTGACTTTCCTTAGTATTTTAGCCAAGTCAGTATCATTTGGGGGACGATCTATACTAAGGGGGGAGAGGTTGTGATACCCCCGAGCTTTTATGTACTAAATCTCTCAATTTTTCTTTATGAAACAAGATCTAGCATGAAGTAATGGGTACTCATAAGTTGACTCTCATTTTTATCTCAGCCTTATAATCGTCCTCTTTTCATTGTATGAATTCAAGGAATCAGTTCAGTTCATGATATTCAGTTCATGTATCATGTTTCAGACACTGTCATGTAATCATGCTTTTAGTTATGCATGTTCAGTGTATGATCTCAGTTTCTTCAGAACTCTCAGCTAAATTAGTCTCATTCGAGGATAAATGTTCCTAAGGGGGAGATATTGTCATACCCCATACTTTTCTTAGCTCAGTTCCTCTCCTAGTTGCATGTATAAGATGCTTAAAGACTGAAAATTTCATGAAGTGTTGGGGACTTAGTCATATTTTTGGCCTCTTAACTTTGAGGATTTTTAAATGAGTCTTCCCGACCCTGAGATGTAAGTTTTATTAGTTAATTTATCTTCAGGGGTGTAAGAAGCATATCTCGGGGAAGTTTTGGATTTTTCAGATGCGGATTGGGACACGTTTGGATTTCAATTCAGAAACCTCACCGCGATAGTGGTGCATCACAATGGGTAGAGTGATGGGGGCATTGGCACATCGCGGTGCTCCTCTAAACAATATTTCCAATTACGATTTTAATCCTTGAGGGGAATTCATGTCTTTTCCCCACCGACCCAATTCATAAAAACATGGGATTAAACTTCAGTTAGGGAATTATTAGCTATATTTCTCCAATTTACTCTCAAATACAAAACATCTCCTTCCTCAAGTTTATCAAATTCAATCCCCTTCCTTCAAAGAAAATGAAGAATTTGTGTTTCCCAATCTAAGAACATTCAAGAAAGCTTTTAAGATTGTGTTTCCCTTTCAAGTTTAATGTTCTAAGGTATGTGTGATGTTCATATATGAATTCCTTTCACTATGGAGTCCAAGAATTCTTTTTTAAATGTTAAATTATGAGTTTTCCTTGTTTTAAAAGAATTATCTCCATGAATTACTTGTTATTTTGATTTCAAGTTACGATTACAATTATTTTCAACAGGAATGGATTTAAATATAATTTGGATGTTGAAGTTCCCATGTCATGTTCACGCAATTCAGGATAAATCTTCAAATTATGGTTTTTGTCATGTAAACATGTTATCTCATCATGTTTAAAAGCATCCCCATGTATTTGATGAAATGCCAAAGAGAATGATTTTGTAGAATGATTCCCCAATATGAATTTTCAAAGCTTTTACATGCCTTTGTTGTTATTTACATCTAGTGTTGGTGGTTATGAATACTCGATACTTAGCTGTTTCCATAGTTTCAGTATTTTTAGAATGGTTTTAGATAAACCATGTGCATTGTTATCCAGTAAGTTACCATGATCAGTTGTTTTACTCAGTTAAACTTAGATAAGCTCAGTAATTAGTGTTAGTTCATATGGGAGTCGAATTTAGCATCAAGCGAACCCAGGGATGGGGGCTCAGTTGCCAGTAAAGGGTGTGACCTTTAGTAGCAGTCCCTTGGTTCCAAACTACGTAGCCAGCGTATGTTAGAGATATCAACCTGGCAGTTGAGGGTTGATAAAGTTATTACCTGGCAGTTGAGGGTAACACGTATATCATGAGAGCACTTTCCAGTTGAGGGTGACTCTTCAGTGAATCCACACAACAATTATTAGTACTAGTGGCATGGTACTAATACCCTTCCAACTGGGGTTACAGTTTGGACCCCGATTAGTTAAATTTAGGGCATGGCGCTTAGATGATACCTCCCACAATCTTACTTCAGTATCCAGTACAGATATCAGTTTAGGTTTACGTGACCATAGCATACAGTTTATTAGTTATTCAGTTACCAGATTTTAATATTTTAGTTTACAGACTACTTTAGTATCATGTTAGATGCTTGGTCACTTATTCTAAGATTTATAGCTTTTATGCATATTATGCATCAGATATCTCATGTTATTTAGTCATTCATTATCCCATGCTATTTAGTCAGTCAGTATTTCATGCACATGAACCTATGCATTTCTGCCTGACCTTATCTCATATACTAGTACATTCAAAGTACTAACTGAATACTTTATTGTCATTATGATATCTTATATCTTTGGTTCAAATGCTCAATTTCCTAACAGCCTTAGATAGTTCAACATTATAGCAGCAGAAGCAGTGGTGAGTCCTCATCTTTTGAAACATGTTTATCTTCATTCAGTTATTTTAGTATTCCTCTATTTCGTTCAATTGAAGTTAGTTGGGGGTTTGTCCCATCAACTTCATAGTCAGTCAGTTAAAGGTTATTCAGACATTTAAATAGTTAGTCAGTTTATCAATTATTTTTCAGTCTCTTCAGTATGTCTTTAGACGTCCAAATGTAAGATTCAGTTGTATTTCAGTATTAAAAACCTTATGGCATTATTAGTTTTTTTTTCATATATGTCTCTTTTTATCAGTTTTACTTATTGCACACAGGTGGTACTAGCTTATGGGTTAGTTGGTGGTCACTTGTGATTGTAAGCACCATTGTCACGGCTAAGGGGCAGTCTCTAGTTATGACAATTCATGGTATAAGATCCTAAGGATTTACAGGGTCCTATGGAATCTGAAAGCTGCGTTGAATAGAGTCTTGTGCATAGATGTGAAGTGTGCCACACTTATAGACAAGAGAATACGAGATGTTTTAGCGAAACATTCCCTTCTTTCGGTGTTCATTCTTCCTTTTGTTTACTAAAAATGCTTCCCAGGAAGAAAAACAAAAGAAGAAATGGAAATCAGCCCGCACCTTCACCTATTCAAGAAGATCCCTTGAATGATCATGTCTCTCACACCGAGTGTAGAGGTTCCTTCACTACCTTATCTTACTCAGTAGTAGCTCAGAATAATCAATAGGCTATTTCCCCATCTAATCAAGTGGCAAATACAGCTGCAGCTAGGATTCGAGATTTGAACCAAATAAATCCCTTTTTCTTTTTGAGATCCAAGTCTGAAGAGGATCCGTATGACTTTCTTGATATAGTTTAGAAGGTGACAGATACCATCGGTGTCACTTTAAGTGAGAGTACAGAGTTGGTTGCTTACCAGTTGCAGGATATAGTTCACCCTGGTATAAGTAGTGGAGGAAGGACAGAGGTATTAAGGCAGGGTCTGTAGAGTGGAAGGAGTTTGCTATAGCATTCTTAGATAGGTTCTTCCCATTAGATTTGAGGTAACTAAAGTCCAGAAGGTTATAAAACTGAAGTAGGTTAGCATGAGTGTGAAGGAGTATTCTCTTAAGTTTACTCAGTTGGTGAGGTATGCTCTAAATGTGGTGTCTGATAATAGTCTGAGAATGAGTAAGTTTGTTTCTAGTGTATGTAATCGTGTGGTCAAAGAGTGTAGGCCCTTCATGTTGATTAAGGATATGGACTTAATTATACTTAAGTTTCATGCTCAGTAGATTGAAGAGGAGATGGTTAAAAAAATAAAGTGAGAGTAAGAGCACTAGGATAAGTAGCTTTAATGTTTCTCAACCTATGTCAGAGGGTGTTACCCATTCTCAATTCCATCAGATGTTTTCAGCCCCAACTCTATTTTCAGCAAGTGCGCCATTACCAAGGCTTAGGAATAATACTCAGGATAGGGCACCAGGCTCTGTGACCCAGGTTCGTATTAACGGTGGTCGTACCAATCTGCTTTGTAGAGATTGTGGTATGAACCATGCGGGTATGTGTAGAGCTGGCAGTGATGTATGTTTTAGAGTTGGGAAGCCATTCCAAAGAGCTAAAGCTTTCCCAAAGATTTTTCAGTAGTGTCAGTCTAATCGTCCTCCTGTTCCATTCAGTCGCCCGACTCAACAGGGTGTCACGTCTAGTGCAACCAGTGGATAGTGCCAGAACAGATTGTATGCACTTTATTCCTAATAGAAATATCAATCTCTTCTGATGTGGTTATGAGTATGTTAAAGGTCTTTCATTTTCATGTTTATTCTTTGTTATATCCCAAAGCTTCTCTTTCCTTTGTAATCCCTATATAGCAGTTGATTTTGGTGCCTATCTAAATTTTTAGCAGAGCCCTTCACAGTGTCTACTCCAGTAGGTGTCTCTATTGTGGCCCGATAGGTATACAGGAACTGTCCGATAATAATACCCCAGAAAGTCACCTCAGTTGATCTTGTAGAGTGAGAGATAACTGATTTTGTTGTCATTCTCGGTATGGATTGGCTCCACTCATGCTATGCTTTAGTTGACTATAGAACTAGAGTCGTTCATTTTCAGTTTTCAAATAAACCAATCATTGAATGGGGTGGTACCTCAGTACTTAGGGGTCAAATATGTTTTTAGATCTCTTCTAAAAATCATATGACAACATATGATCTAGATTTAGAAGTATGAATTCAGAAGTTTAGAAGTTGTAAAGTGGATATAGAGTTTATCTTGATTTAGTAGACTATGTATCTATTGGGTTTAGTTGTATGAAAGGTGAATTAGTATCTTGAAATAGTGTATGAAAGAATTGATATTTATTAATTTAAAATTTAGTATGATGATGTGGGTATGATTTAGAGAGATGATATTAATAGGCAGTGAAAGAAGTTGGTATGGTTCATTAAAGGTTTAGGGATGTCCATATTAAGTGTTAGAATCTAAGTTTGAATCTTTGAAGATTGAGCTAATAGAAAGTAGTGTGAGATTCTCGATAGTGTGTGAGATTCTCGATAGTGTGAAATAAGTGTATGGTGATACTCATGAAGATTCTAAGTTAGACAGTTTTTAAAGCTATTATATAATGACTACTGGGGCTATAAAAAGTTAATAGTTGTATCTCAGAAGGGAATATTAGCAGTGGGTTTTGCACTTTCAAGTGTAGTCTTTTAAGGTGAATTTATTTCATAAGAGTATTGTCATATTCCAAACTTTAGAGTAAAGTAGCTGCAGTTCAGTTTAGAGTTTATCGAAAGAGTCCCATAGACTTGGAGTGATGGCTTATAGCTAAGGGGCAGATGATAAAATAAGTAACCAAGTCAGGCTCTCAGATTCCAATAGTGATGCAGTATATTGTATAACGTCGGTAGGGGAGGAAGATGCCCAGCCCATTCTTATCTTAGTGCAAATTTTTTTACTTCAGCATACTCATGCCTTATGTGTTAGCCCCATGATCATAGCTTTAATTCATGCAATTTCCATAGAATTATGTATGCTTCTAATTCTTAGTATAAGGATTTCTAGTTTTCTCAGCCGTACAAATCATATTCCATGAATTTATGAAATTCAAGGCAAGGTCATACAGCTTATGACTTATGCACTCATTCTTTATAGTATGTTCAGTCTCATTACTCATGCTACTCTTTTAATGATCAGTGAAATTTAGATTATGTCATGTATATCCTTAGTTTTTATCTCTTTAATGAATCCAGGACGTGGATACTCTATGTTCATACATCAGTTTAAATTCTAGATATTCCATCATGATTCATTCCGTAAGTGTCCCGTGCATCATCTCCATCTTTCCTTAGTTCTTTAGACAAGTCAGTATCATTTAGGGGATGAACTATCCCAAAGGGTGAGATATACATCTCTTAAATTTTTCTTTATGAAACAACATCCAACATGAAGTAATGGGTACTCATAAGTTGACTCTCTCATTTCTATATCAGCCTTATAATCATCCTCGTGTCATTGCATGTATTCAAGGAATCAGTTTATTTTATGATATTCAATTCACATATTATGTTTTAGACTCAGTCATGTAATCATGCTTTTAGTTATGCTTGTTTAGTATATGATCTTAGTTTCTTCAGTACTCTCAGCTAAATCAGTCTCATTCAAGGATAAATTTTTCCAAGGGGAGATATTGTAATACCCTGTACTTTTGTTAGTTCAGTTTTGCTCCTAGTTGCATGTATAAGAGTCTTAAAGCCTAAAAATTTCAGTAAGTGTTGGGGACTTAGTCTTATTTTTGGCCTCTTACTTTGTGGATTTTTAAACCTGTCTACCCGACCCTGAGATGTAGGTTTTTGAGTTAATTTATGTTCAGGGCTGTAAGGAGCATGTCTCGAAGAATTTTTGGATTTTTTGGATGAGGATTAGGGAACGCTTGGTTTTCAATTCTAGAACCTCACTAGGATAGTGGCGCGTTATAGTGGGTATAGTGGTGGGGGCCTTGGCGCATCACGGTGCTACTCTAAATAGCATTTCCAGATACGAACTTAATCCCTGAAGGTCAATTATGTCTTTTCCCGTCTGACCGAATTCACAAAAACACGGGATTAAACTTAAGTTATTCCATTATTTTCCCTAATTCTCCAAATTACTCTCAAATACAAACCCCTTTTTCCCCAAGTTCAACAAATTCAATCCCCTTCCTTCTAAGAAAACCAAGAACTTGTGTTTCCCAAACCAAGAACATTCAAGAAAGCTTTCAAGATCTTATTTCCCTTTCATGTTTAAAGGTCTAAGGTATGTGTGATGTTCATCTATGGTTTCCTTTCACCATGGAGTCCAGGAATCCTTTTAAAATGTGAAATTATGAGTTTTCTATGTTTTAGATTAATTATCTCCATGAATTACTTTTTATTTTAATTTCAAGTTAAGATTACAATTATTTTCGAGTGGAATGGATTATAATATGTTTTGGATGTTGAAGTTCCTAAGTCATGTTCATGCATAAATCCTCAAATTATTGTTTTTGTCATATAATCATGCTATCATGTTTAAAAGCATCCCCATGTTAAATCCTCAATCCCCATGTGTTTGATGAAATGCCAAAAAGAATGATTTTGTGGAATGATTCCCCATTATGGTTTTTGAAGTTTTTACATACCTTTGTTGTTATTTACATCTAATGCTGGGGGTTATGAATACCCAATACTTAGCTATATATATTGTTTCAATGTTTTCGAAATGGTTTTAGATAAACCATGAGCATTGTCATCTAGTTAGTTTTCATAATCAGTTGTTTTGCTCAGCTTAACCTAGCTCAGTGCAGTAATTAGTCTCAGTTCAGTTGGGATTATGATTTAGCACCAAGCAAACCTAAAAATGGGGGCTCAACTGCCAGTAGAAGGTGTGAATTTTAGTAGCAGCCCCTTGGTTACAAAACTACGTAGCTAGCATAGTTTAGAGGTATCAACTTGCTAGTTGAGGGTTGATAAAGTGTTTACCTGTCAGTTGAGGGTAACACATATCTCATTAGAGCACCTGTCAGTTAAGGGTGACTAGTTAGTGTATCCACACAACCATTGTTAGTACCCGTGGCACAGTACTGACATCGTTTCAACTGGGGTTACAGGTTGGACCCCGATTAGGTCAGAATAGGACATGTCAAATAGATGATACCTCCCACAGTCTCAGTTCAGTATTCAGTATAGATATCAATTCAGGTTTGTGTGACCTTAGCATACAGTCTATTAGTTATTCAGTTACCAGATTTCAGTATTTTAGTTTACAGACTACTTTTGTATCATGCTATATGCTTGCTCATGCATTTTCAAATTTTAGAGCTTTCATGCATATTATGCATAAGATATCTCATGTTATTCAATCAGTCATTATCTCATGCTATTAAGTTAGTTAGTATTTCATATGTTTCCCCATGAGAATCGTGTTCCCATAAGTTTGATAATGTCACTTGTCATAATATGATTAGCTATTGAGTTATTGAGTACTCTTCATGATTTTTAATACAATGGTCAGTTTATTCCCTATTATGTTGTATTGTATTAGTCTATTTCTAGTGGGTTATGAACACCCGATACCTAAATATTCATGCATGTTACAGATTTTATGTTACAAGTCTTTTAGTGTATGCTTGTATCACTAAATTCAAAATATTATCATATTGAGAATTTTTCAATACCAATCTTGTTAGGCATTTTATAAGAATCAGTGTTAGTTCAGTTAGGAGGAGAACTTAGAACTGAGTGAATGCAGGGTTAAAGACCCATCCAATAGTTGAGGACTGAGACCTTTTGTAGAAGCCCCTAAGTTCTATACCTTTGTTGCCACCGTAGGTTATGAGGGTTCACCCTCAAGTTGAGGATTGACACACTGATAGGGGTTCACCTGCCAATAGAGAATTGACACTCTAGTCCATTGGGATATCAGCTTAGTGGATCTACGTAAGCCAGTGTTGGTACCCTTTGTAAGGTACTAGCACCCTTCCTATTGGGGTTACAAGTTTGACCCCGATTAGCTTAGATTGGGGCATGTGGGTTACATGTTAACTCCCATAGTTATAGTTTAGTATTTAGGTTATGTTCAGTTCAGGTTTACATGACCAAGTGTTTAATATTCAGTCATTCAATTATTCAGATACACAACATATGTGTATACTTAGTCTAGCATTTGATTTTCATATTCATACATACATACTCAGTATATATATATACCAGCTAATTTCCTATATCACAAACCAGTGCATTCAAAGTACTGATCGCATACTCTCTTTTATTCTATGTTGTCTTAAAACATAGGTTTGACACGTAGTTCCAAACTCACACTTAGTTCATTACTATTCCACTCAACTGCAACATTGGTGAGTTATCATTAGTCGAGGACTAGTTATTTAATTAGTTATTCATCCTAGTAATTTTACTTTATTCTATTTTAACTAGTTAGAGTTAGTTAGAGACCTAACCCAACAACTCATCATGTTTAGAGTCTTTAAGACAGTCAGACAGATAGACATGTTTTTTAGTGATGCATTTCAATTACCTTTTACATTTTTTGACTATCAGATACTTTTAAATGACTTCTATTTTGACTATCAGATACTTTTAAATAACTTTCGTATAGTATTTTGTTACCTCCTTTTAGAATTTATAGCTTGTGCCAGATCATGGGTTAGCTTGTGGTCACTTGTGACCTTGAACACCATGTTATGACTAGGGGGTAGTATTGGGTCATGAAAACTTTGTATCATAGAGCAAAGTTGTAAGCCTACTAGGGTGTCTAAGAGACACATTGAGTAGAGTCTCACTCATGGGTGTGAAGCGTGCCATACATATGGGAGAGAGGCTATGAAATATTTTATAAAAGTCTTTTTTGAATTTAGTATTCATGTCATCTGATGAAGCGCAAGATCTGTTAAACTCCTTCTTCTAACTCATTCTCTATCATATACAAAAAATACCTCCAAAAAGGGCAGATACAAGAAGGAATAGGGACCATCCCTCACCACCAACTATTCTCAAAGACTTGCTGAATGAGTTGGTCTCTCATGCTAAATTCAGGGTTGCCTTTATAGTCCTAGCTTAATTCGTGGCTTCCCAAAATAACCAGAAGGTTGTTTCCCCAGTCAACCTAATAGTAAATAGGTATCCACCAGTATTTGAGACTTTATTCGGATTAATCCCCAGGTGTTCTCTTGATCCAACTTTAAGGAGGATCCATAGGAGTTTTGAAACTGTGTGCATAAGGTGACTGATATTATGGGTGTTACCCCGAGTAAGAGTGCTGACTTAGCTACTTATCAGTTGTAATGAGTGGCTCACACCTGGGTTAAGCAGTGGAAGTAAATAGAGGTGTCGGCGCTGGGCCTATAGAGTGGGGGGAGTTTTCTACTACTTTTCTAGACAGGTTCTTTCCACTCGAACTAAGAGAGGCCAAGATCCAATAGTTCATTAATTTGAAGCAGGGTAACCTGAGTGTGAAGGAGCACTCACTTATGTTCACCAAGTTTGCAACGTATGCTCCGACTATGGTGACTAATTCTAGGACTAGGATGAGTTAGTTCATATCTGGTGTTTCATAGGTTATTGTGAAGGAGTGCAGAATAGGTATGTTTATTAAGGAGATGGAACTCTTAAGGATGATGTTTCATGCTCAGCATATTGAGGAGAATAAGTCAAGGAAAGGGAAAGGGAGAATGAGAGGGCTAGAACTGGTAGTTTTAACTTTTCTCAATAGAAGTCAGATAGTGAGAATTAGTCTCAGTACTTTCGTAAATCTTCATCCCAAGACTTATCTTCTACTAGTGCTCTAGTGCCTAAATTCATATAGGAAAATTGAGATAGAGCACCAGGATCTATGTCCTAGGGTAGTATGAATAGTGGTCGCAACAACCTAGTTTGTAGGAGATGTGGTAAGAACCATAAGGGTGAGTGCATGAAAGGTGGTAATGCTTATTTTAGGTGTGAAAAGCTAGGCCATAGAATTAGGGATTGCCCAGTGGTTTCCTAGAGGGGTAAATATCTTCATCAAAAAGGTCGGGCAAACTTCTCAACAACGCCATCAGGTCACTGATTCAGTAGGGCGCCACTTAGAGTACCACCAGTGGACAGTATCAAAATTGACTTTATTCCCTTTAGACTCGACAGGTTTGGAAGGGTTCTCCTGATGTGCTTATGAGTATATTTCAATTCTTCCACCTTTATCTTTATGCATTATTAGACCCCGGAGCTACATATTCCTTTGTGACTCTTTATACAGCCATAAACTTTGACGTCAGTCCCAAAATTCTTGCAAAACCATTCATAGTGTCCACTCTCGTAGGTAGTTCCACTATAGCAAAATAGGTGTATAGAAATTGCCCAGTTACAGTATCTCAGAAATCACCTCAGTTGATCTTGTAGAGTTAGAAATAATCGATATCTGAGATTCTAATTCTTGAGTCATTCCCGGTAGATAATGAGTTTCCACTGGTATTTTTGGAAGATCTGTCTGGAGTACCTCCCGAAAGGGGAATTAACTTTAGAATTGATCTCTTTCGAGATACCCAACTTATTTTAATTCTATCTTACAAAGTGTCTCCAGGCGATCTTAAGGAATTGAAAAATAAATTGAAATATCTCATAGATAAGGATTTAATCAGACCTGGTGTTTCTCTATGGAGTGACCCAGTTCTCTTCGTGCACAAGAAAGATGGTTCTCTCAGAATGTGCATCGACTACCATCAGTTGAACAAGGTCATAATCAAGAATAAGTATCCTCTACCTAGGATTGATGACTTGTTCGACCAGCTTTAGGGTGCACATTTTTCTCTAACATAGACATCTGATTTGGCTATCATCATCTCAGAGTCAGAGAATGCAACATTTTGAAGACAGTCTTCAGAACTTGATATGGTCACTTTGAATTTGTAGTTATCTTTTAGATGAACGAAATCTCCTACAACTTTTATGGACTTGATGAATAGAGTATTCAAGCAATACATGGATATGTTCATCATAGTCTTCATAGATGTCATCCTCGTCTATTCTTGTAGAAAAGGTTAACATATATACCATTTGAGAATTATTTTTCAGACCCTAATGATCATTAGTTATTCGCGAAGTTTAGCAATTGTGAATTATGGTTGAAATTAGTATCTTTCCTTGGTCATATCATTTCTGGTGATGGCATTCAAGTTGATCCTCAAAAGACTAAAGCAGTAAGAAACTAGACTAGATCCATCTCTCCATCATTTATCCAGAGTTTCTTAGGTTTAGCTAGGTACTACAAATAGTTTGTTGATGTATTTTATTCTATTGTTTATCCCATGTGTAGACTGATTCAGAAGAAAGTCATGTTTCAGTGATCAAAGTGTTGTGAAAAGAATTCTCAGGAAATGAAGACTCGACTTACTTCCTCTCCAATTTTGACTCTACCAGAGGGTTTTGATGGTTTCATAGCTTAATCTGACGTTTCTAGAGTTGGTATTGGTAATGTGTTGATGCTGCGAGGCAAGGTTATAGCATACACATCTAGAAAGCTCAAACCCCATGAGAAGAACTACCTGACTTATGATCTTGAGTTGGCATCAGTTTTTTTTTGCCTTAAAAATTTGGAGGCAATACCCTTATAGGGTTCACGTAAATGTGTTTATTGATCACAAGAGCTTTCAGTATGTGTTCACTCAAAAATACCTAAGTTTTTGCTAGAGAAGGTGGTTAGAACTGTTGAAAGACTATGATATGAGTGTGTTGTGTCATCCGGGTAAGGAAAATATTATGGCTGATGGCCGTAGTAGATTGTCTATGGGAAGTGTTTCCCATGTTGAGGATAATAAGAAAGAATTAGTCTGTGAGGTTCATCAGCTTTCTATATTGGGAGTTCAGTTTGATGATTCAGCCGAAGGTAGTGTTTGGGTTCAAAATGGTTCAAAATCTTCCTTGGTTGCCAGGGTGAAGGAAAAGAAAGACAAATATCCTATTATGGTTAAGTTGAAAAAGGCAGTTCAGGATCAGAAGGTTGAGGTTTTCACCCAAGGGGGTATGGTGTACGCCATTGTCAGGGTAGGTTATGTGTTCTAAACATGGATGATTTGAGGCAGCAAATATAAGTCAAGATGGATAATTCATGATATTCTATTCACCCAGGATTCACTAAGATATACCACGATTTTCAAGAAGTTTATTGGTGGAATGGTATGAAAAAGGATATGGAAGAATATTTGGCTAAGTGTCCAAATTGCCAGCAAGTTAAGGTTGACATCAAAGACCTAGTGGTACTCTTCAGCAATTCACTATCCCCACTTGGAAATGGGAAGTCATGAATATGGACTTCATTACAAGGTTACCTCATACTCGATGTCATCATGATTCTATTAGGGTCATTGTGATAGAATGACTAAGTCAACTCATTTCTTTCCAGTCAATGCCTCAAATTCAGTCGAGGATTATGCTAGACTCTATCTCGGGGACTTGGTGAAGTTACATGGAGTCCCATTGACCATCATTTCAGATAGAGGTACCTAGTTTACCTCTCATTTTTTGGAAGTCTTTTAAGAGGGGTCTTGGTACCCAAGTTCACCTCAGTACAACTTTTCACCCCTAGACAGATGGTTAGGTAGAGTGGACCATTCAAACCTTGGAAAATATGTTGAGGGATAGTGTTATTGACTTCAAGGATAGTTGGGATGACCACTTGCCTTTGATTTAGTTTGCCTACAATAATAAGTATCGCTTCAGTATTCAGATGGCTCTATTAGAGGATCTCTTTGGTAGGAGGTGTATGACACTATTCAAACCAAGGAATGGCTGTGTCAGGTATCGCAAGTCCTAGGGGGACCAAATATCACCCCCTGCACCTAACCAACCTAAGCACAATACACACTAAAGTTGGATGAATTCCGAACATATAACAAGATAACGTGCAATAGCATAAGAAAATTTCAATGCAAGACCAAGACCAACCACCGATGATCGGTCAAAAAATTGACCGACGCCGCCCAATAACCACAATAGTCCAAACAAACCTTCTAAACAATGATCCAAAATTGAATATCAATAATGTGTCAGTACATACCCCCGACAATAGCCAAAAATAAGTATAACACATAAGAGGAACAAAACTCGAAATATAGGCTTTAGATGTATGGAAGCTTAATACACCAATGTCAACTCACGAGCTGATCCCAAATCCTAATCATTGGGCAGGAGCAGTAGAAATGTTACCAATTCCTGTATCGCATAGAAATATAGAATAAGATAGTTAGTGGGGTGAATGCTAGTATTCCACTCGGGGATGAGGTTAACATAATGACATGATCAATAGTTTAACATCATTCAAACCAATGCACATAATTATATGCATATACATACTTATATATATATATATAT
>NW_025839543.1:0-1023 GCF_002878395.1 Capsicum annuum | reverse complement strand
CCTTAATGCTATGTCCTCCAAGCTTTAGAGTCGTTTTACTATTATTATTTTGAGTCTTGGGGGTATTGAATACCCAAAAACCATAGCTTTTTACTTAGACTCATTTTAGTATCTTCAGAATAACTTTAGATTATATTATAAGCATTATCAAAATAGCCAGTTAAACTCAGAACAGTCTAGTATTTCAGTGTCATTCAGATGGGAGTAGGATTTAGCACCGAGCGAGTGTAGGGATGGCGGATTCACCGTCAGGTAGGCAGATTCGTTAGTAGTAGTCCCTATACTCCAGAACTACGTTGCCAGCGTAGGATATGAGAAGTCACTCATCAATTTAGTCTTGACTATCTCGCAGGGGTCACCCGTTATATTAGGCTTGACACTCTTCGTCCTTCGGGACAATACAATATACTTGACTAGTGGATCCACACAGCCAGCGTTAGTTCCCGTGGCACGGTATTGACACCCTTCCAACTGGGGTTACAGGTTGGACCCCAATTAACTCAAATTAGAGAATCTCAGTTAGATGATAACTCCCACAGCCTAAGTCCAATAATCAGATCGGTAGTTCAGTATTAGTGTTGTTTGACCAAGGTATACATATATCAGTTATATCAGTATTTTAGTTTTTAGACTTCTATTTAGTTCATGTTATATGCTTGTTCATGCATACCCAGAGTCTACAGATTTCACTTACCTTCAGTATTTACAGACTTTCTTACATAAACAGTATTTACAGATTTCACATATTTTTAGTATCTATAAATTTTATGCTCTCTATTCAGTATTCCATGTTTTACATGTATATTCAGATAGTTGTTGTTCCTGTTCATGAAACCATGCATGTCAGCCTACCTCATTTAGCACACCAGTACATTCAAAGTACTGATCGCATACCTTTCTTTTGCGCTATAATGTATTGTATCATAGGTTCTGATGCCCAGTTCTCAAATAACGCTTAGACATCTCTAACTCTCATCTGTAGCAGTGGTGAGTCCTTATTTTTTGAGGATGGATTATTTTATT
>NW_025839542.1:0-5913 GCF_002878395.1 Capsicum annuum | reverse complement strand
TTTTCTTTATTTATTTCATTTTCTCATATTTTGCCTTCTATATCTTAAATAGATTTTTTAGCATATAATAATTACCAATATAGGACTATCGACTTTGCTTTCAACTTATAATAGAAGGGTCTCCTCTTCCTTCATTTCGGTTGCTTGTTAGCTTACCGGCTGAACCATCATCATCTGCTCGCTTGGTCACTTTCGTGATAAGGCGCTTAAAAGGTATATAAAAGAGTGGCTGGTTGAAGGAAAAGGGAAGCCAAAAAATCCAGGGAATCAACGTCCCCCAAACCATTAGACTTCCAGAGAAGAAGAGTTCGGTCGCCATTAAAACCCTTTTCGTAAACCGAGGAAATATCAAATCCAATTCCGATACTGGGTAGGATTCACCAGCCGCTAGACATAGCACAGAAGCCAACAGTAGTATGAATGGGACAGGAACTATTCAACCTCTTTCAAGAAAGGGCCTTACACACGGGGACTCTGGCTGATCCCGCCGACAGGAGCAAAGGAAGGTCTCTTTCGCCTACAAGCATTTGTACGAAGAAAAGAGTCTCATACAAAGGGTTGGAAAGAAGGATTTTACCTTATTTCAGGTGGGTTAGTGCGTATCTGTTCGGGCGGAAGCGGGCAATGAAAAGACAAAAAAGAGCGAATGATGCCAACCAACTCGACAAAGATATTCAGATATGAAAAAGATAAAGAAAGACGTGTTAAGCTTGTGTTTTCCCAGCCGACTCGCACACGATCATCTTTCTTCTGGAAACTTACTCTTGAAAGCATTGCATATTGCTACTAGAGGGTAAAGGAATTAGCTTATGATGAAGAATAACTACAAAAAAGCTTTTCTCTCCAACCGAGGTGATAGACCACCTTATGGCCGATGTGATTACCAGCAAAAGGGCAAAAAGATGGGGTTGAATGCGAATCTACCAATACCAATCTCCTCTGGAGCAAGGAAAAGAAACTCTGCCTGGTATCGGTAACGATTAACATATTCTTTTTCGTAGAGATGGGAACCCTTACTTAAGAACAGAGAGTGGCCGAGCAGTATAGTAGTCTGCTGGACAAACTTGGGGTAACAATCTTAGTTGCAAAATCGATAATATCCGAGAACGGAACCATCGAGTTTACTAAGAGATTTTGGACTAAGGATATACAAATAGACTTATCGCCAATTTCTCTTAGGGCATTAACTGCTTGTCGAATGACTGTGGGTCTTTGCGAATTGTCAGCAAGATATTTGATTTCTTTATCGATGCTTCAAAGGCTGGGAGAGGCAGGATTCAGAGTTCGGTCGCGCTTACATTCTACTCAATCTAAGTGTTGGGAACAATTGAAAGCTGCTGCTCAGAAACCATACAGGTCACACTTACTATCTTTAGAATATTGGATTGGAAGGAAAGGCTTCGCTTTTCGATCGCTTTTTGAAGCCGGTTTGGATGAGCGTGGGCAAGTTCAGGATTCACTATTGCTTTCTGCTTGGAGCGGCTCACCCCCTTGTCACTTAAAGGGCGAAGTCGTCGAAGCGAGTCAAAAGGCCAAAGATTCATCTTTGAAGGCTACTATGTATCCTTATTCATAGTAGAGTGTAAGGTAGGTTTGGGTATAGCAGGACTTGAACCTATGACCATTAGGTTAAAAGCCCAATGCTCTACCAACTAAGCTATACACCTAAAAAAAGATGTAGTAGTAAATAAAGATTGGTATGGAAAAGAGGCCGGCCCCCCTTCTTCTCATCATATTAAAGGAGCGCGGCTCTGTATGAGGCTCTTACTGCAGAGCAAACGGAAGAAAATGTAAGGTTGCGCGTTAGCACTCCTGTAGGAAAGGGGATGTGCTAAGGCGTAAGGGCTTTCGCGCAGCTGCTACGCCCTTACTTCTTGCCCCTTATTTCAAACTCAAGGAAAGCCTTGATCGATATGAGAAAGATGCGCTCAAGCGCCCAACCTATACAAGGGGCTTGGGCTCGAAAGTCAGCCTTACTCAACAAGAACCCTTCTTATTAAGGTTGCTTCTTTCCACTCATTGAAGATTCTATCTACAAAAGAAGGTCAACGAGGGATACTCAAATTTCTCTCACTGACACCAGAGAAGGTGAGGTTGTCTTTCTTTCCAGCCGCCATATGGTTTGCCTTAAAGCCTTAAGGAAAAGGGGAGGAGCAGTTATCTATGTAATTACGGTCTTTGTTGGCTGTTGTTCCGGTCGAGCACTCTCTTTTCTTTGTCCAATTCCGTCTTACCAAACAAGACTGACTTCTTACCAACCCGCAAAGGGTTGTGAGGCTGGACCAGGTACGAGGAATGAATCTATATCTGTGCACGAAAGTTGCTGGTCGGCGTCCGCTCAACTGTTTGAGTGCAATGCAGTGGTGTTGGTTCCGATTCGAAAAGGTAGAATGCCAGGTCGAAGGTCAAGTACAGTAGGTAGCAGGCGTGTTCGTTTTGGCTCCCGAGCGAGAACGATAAATAGGCGATGCACCATCCTTGCTGCTACGTACGTTTTTCTTAACTTGACAGATTCATTCAATTGAACCCACACTCAAAGGAGGACCACAAGCTCGGGGCTCGACGAAACAGAAAGTTTCAGCATGTTGAAAATGGGGTTAGCGTGAAAAAAAGAGCCCGACATTCATTTCTGAATGAGTATTCATAGCTGAGTCTACTAAAAGAGGGACCAGCCTCGTCGTGATGATTAGAGGACACCTCTGATCGTTCATCTCTAATGTGACACATTCCCTCCTATTTATATGATCAACGGGATCAGTCGGCTAGAGATCGGGGCTTCGGAGAGACAAAGTCGTCCCTTCTACTGACCGAACCCTCAGTTCGGGGGCCTTCATCAACATGTTACGAAGCTCCAGTCTTCGGTGGATCACTATTACTTGACTTAGAAAGGTGAACATTTGGGCAAGGGAAAGCGCAGTACGCCTGGAGAGAATGGCTTTCTTTTTTCATGATATACCAATCAGAATGGAGGGTCCTACCTACGTACATGATTGATAGAATCACCACGTAGGGGGGGCGGTCAACTTGATGTGGGAGAGGCATGAGTGCAGTTCAATCTTGTGGTGTATTCATTTGTAGTGAGTAGGGCCTCTTTCTCGTTGATCAGTTCACCTCCGCTCTATTGAAAAGTAGGAATTCCTATGGCGATTTTGTCAACGAATGCATCTCGGGCTGGATTGACTAACCTAACCCACCTTGCTGGAGGCTTTTCCATAGTTGGGTGTCCGCTTTAGTGTGATTTATGAAGGCTAGTCTAGGTTTGGTAATATCCAAAACAAATGAAAAGAGATCGGGGTCGATAGGTGGCAGTTGGCAAGGAACTTGATCCCCCCTAAAAAAAGGGGGAAGCCACGGTCGAACTCAAGTTTGGAAATAAGTCGGGGCCCTTTTACCAAGTCTACCAGGTAGAAGATAATAGAGGGCCAACTATTGTTGCCTTGCAAAAGACGGTGCCCTTTCACTTCGAGTTCCTTCCTTCATAGCCAAATCTGATGATACACTTTGGCGATGTTACCAACCAAATAAAAGGCCTGCTAGGTGATCAAAATCGCTCAGGTGAGGACTCACTCACTCATCTACTCCTTATCTAGTTAATACTTTCTTTTATCTACAACAAACATTTCAAAGGCGACCCACCGCGTTGGGCTATAAGATAAGATACAGTTCTTGTACTACTTGATTGACTGGTAAGAAAGAGCTTCCGTAAGAACTGGAAGACTCTTGTATGTACGGTAACCCTCTCTTCTACTACTGGTGGACTATTGCACAGAAAGGGCGATAGAAGGAACCTTTCTTAGCGCACTTTTCAAGTGCTTAGCTTCTACTAGTGGAGGGACGGTAAGGCCATGTTGTTCAGTTGGAAGCCTAAGCCAAGAAGGTACGAACGAAGTGAGGAGCCCCTTTAGAAGATAGGGGGCGGCTTTCTTGTGGTAGTAATTGCGAACATCTCTCCTCTTCTCTTAGCGTGCACAGTTTGCTTACATGCCGCCTTAGGCACATCTCTCTTTCTTAGTTTCACGCTGGACTAATAATAATGAATGAAAGTCAGTCTTTTAGTAAACGTATATAAGCAGCTCTTTAGCATATAAGCAATTCTTTAGTGGTCGCACCGAAAGTACGGTGGAGGTTGGCTGAAGATGATGTTACGCGGCGTTCAGAACCAGTCTTGAAGTGAATGAATTATAAAGAAGTAAGGAAATAAGAAGACTCTTTCTTGAACTATATCATAAATAGATCTTCCCCTCCACACCAATCACGAGTTTTTCTCTATTCCTTTCGTATATCGTCGTAAAGCCCTTAATGCTAGGTTTTGAAAAAGACTTTTCATGTCATTCCCATTTAGGTTCGATTTCGATCCCTCCGTTGTTTCCTTTTCCTTCCGTACCTTTTCCTTGAAATGAGAAAGAAGATGGTACACTTGAATTGTATTATTTAAGTGCTTATTGCTTGCCAAAAATCCTACTTCTATAATTTGTAGGTCACCGGGTTATTCAAATAAGTCGTGTTTTTCGTGCTTTTCCCATGTTACAACTTCCGTACCAATTCGGTCGATCCGAAATGGATCGGTTAAACATTTCATAAGGTAGCCTGGTCTTGACTCTTCTGTATGGTATTCATTCTCGTTCGGCTCTTGGAATCACATCCAGCAGTGCTTGGAAAATCTTGCAAAATCCAACCACTTCACCTACTTCATTGCCCCCAACCATTTCTCGTACCTCTATTGAAATAAAATGGTTTCATGTTCTTTCATCGATTGGTTATTCCTCTCCATTCGTATCTCTTTTTCCAGTTTCGGTCTCGATTAGTTCACAAGATTGAATGGTCAATTCTCCTTCGAACCCTCGATTTGATTGTTTTCCAAGAATGTTGAGCCGGGTATGTAAGCCATGTATCTGGGAGGAACAACAATAAAAGAAGGACTTTCGGTTTTGGTCTTGCAGCTATTTTCAAAATATATATATAAGAATCCCTTTTTTAGAAGAAAGATTATATATATGTCCAATCTCTAGTGGTGGTGGAACCAACCAAGATGTATGTCGTCCGACCCGACCTCAGACTCTTTCTTCCCGACCTATTTGACTCTCTGGCCGTAGTTATTTAGGTGGTATTTTGAGATTGAATTCCTCCCAGGAACACACGAAACAAAGATATGAACTGGTTAAATAGAAATGGAAAAGAGATGTTTCTATTTCATCCAAATTAGCTGCTTTTTCTACATCCATATGATCTACTAAAGTAGATCGGTATTGACCATATAAAGGCCGAATTCTTTACATAAAGAAAGTAAAGTCGTTCATCTATATTGAAAAACCTAAGAAGAACAATAATAACATAGAAAAGGCATGACTAGAAGAATTGTGTGAAATAAGTGAATTTATCTAGTTGAGGCATTCTTGATTGATTGAGACAAAATGATTCCCTCAATACAGCTTAACTCATTCAAGCCTGTACGAGTAGTGAAGAAGTATAGAGCACTTTAGTTAGTTGTTGACCAACGAAAAGCATGGGATCAGGGCTGGGTAATAGACTGACTGTCAAGGAGTGAAAGCCACTTGACTGGTTGGAAACGGGGTACTAAAAAGGGACTGCTACCAATTAGGCTAGAAAGAAGACAGTAAGCACCAGGTAAAGTGACTTACTTGAATGGTGAGCTATCCTATAAGACTAAGAAGCGGGGAGAGAGAAGGATAACCTCTTTGAAAAGGACAGAGCCGCTTGGCCGCTACTTACACATCTGGAGTTCTGGATTGAACTAGGGAACGGAATTCAAGGGCAACGAAGGCCCTTAGATAGGACTTTATCTATGAATAGAAGAGATTTTCTTTCTAGTAGAGCTCATCACGACCATCATAACCTAACTCCAGGACTGCTACGGGCACTGATCCTTCTATTCAAAGTTTCCTTTCTCCTCTT
>NW_025839541.1:0-1291 GCF_002878395.1 Capsicum annuum | reverse complement strand
ATGTCTCACATAGTGTAGGCAGAGGATTAGGCAAAGAATGGTAGTAGCCTTTCTGAGGCGGCTCCCTCTCGAAGTACTCCTCTACAGTACAGTTATATCCCAAGCCAAATGTATTCATCTTAGGTTTCAGTTGTATGGGCTCAGTGATTACTTGCAACCTGGACCCTAGACCTTTACCTTGTTCATATCCTTTTTTGAGCAGAATCTCTTCGCCTATGTTTTTCCAAGTCTTTCCTTCGAGAATCATGTCCACCTCCATGGTTTTGACTTCATCGTTACCCTTAAGAGTGAAGGTGGTACCCTCATTTATGATGAGGCTTTTCATCATTTCTCTTATTTCATCTTTTTTTTCAGCTCATCATTATGAAATCCTGCAGAATAAAAGATTTGGGATAGTAATAGTGTAGAATTAGTGGTCTTCCTGCTGTTGATTTTATCGCCATCGGATGTGTAGACTATCCCACAAGTATATTCCCTTTCATTGAACTCCAAGGGGTCAACTATCCATTATAATCTGGCGCTGAGGCCTTTATCCTCTTCGTATCCTAGCCAACACAGGTAACATAGAGCATCCAATGTTTTTGGGGTTGCATGTAGCTTACCATTTCCTCTTCGATGTTTCCAATCAACTCTAAAGCATTCAGACCCCCTTGTCCTCTTTCATACTATATCAACACCTCTTGTTGTCCATATTCAAACTGGAGGCACTGGTGTAATATGAAAGAGACTGTACCAGGCAGGTCGATCCATGGTCGCCCGAGCAACAAATTATAAGAGATAGCAATGTCCATCACCTGAAAGATTATGGGAAATGTAGCAGGGACCAGTGTCATGTTTAGTGTGATCTCCCTAATAGTGTTTTGCAGGGAGCCATCAAATATTCTTATAACCCTTATCGGGGGTTGTATTCGGGCCAAGCCAACTTCAAATCTCATCAAGGTAACTAAAGGACAGATGTTCACCCCTGAACCTGGATCAATCAACACACGCGGTATTACCTTCTCATATTGTACGGCGATATGCAATGCTCCATTATGTGGCCCTTCTTCGATGCTCTCCACCAATTTGAGGGTATGAAACATCACCCCATTAAGACCTTTTTTCCTTCAATAACGTATATGGGATGTTCTCTCTCCCTATGTATCATAATTTCTTGGTGGTCATATTCAAACTTAAGACACTGGTGAAGTGTAGAGGATACCTTTCCAGCTGCATGGAGCCACGACCGCTCGAGCAGTAAGTTATAAGAGGCAGGGATATCCATCACCTAGAAGGTTATGGGGAAAGTGAC
>NW_025839540.1:0-1169 GCF_002878395.1 Capsicum annuum | reverse complement strand
CTTGTCAAATGCCTGTTGGCACTCTGTTATCCATTCTATAGCAGTATTTTTATTCAACAGTTTTAAAATTGGCTTACAAATAACCACGAATTGGGATATAATCGGCTGATATAGTTGAGGCGGCCTAAACAACTCATGAAATCCTTCTTGATTTTCAAAAGATGAAGATCTTTGATGGCCTTGATCTCGGTTGGTTCCAACTCTATGGCCTACAGCTAATGATTAAGCCCAGTAACTTTCCCGTAGGGACTCCAAAGACATATTTTGCTGGGTTTAACTTCAGATTGTACTTCCTTAATTTGTCAAAGAATTTTTCTAAGTATGTCAAATAACTCTACCCTTTTTTGACTTGATAATGATGTCGTACACATAGACGTCAATTTCCTTGTGGATCATATCATGGAACAGAGTGGTCATGACCCTCATGTATATGGTTCCAGTATTTTTCAAACTGAATGGCATGAACTTGTAACAGTAAACCCCCCACAGAGTAATAAAGGCAGTTTTCTCAGCGTTATCCTCATGCAATTTGATTTGATGATAACCGGTAAAGCAATCCACAAATGACCGTGTTTCATACTTGGCATAATTATTAATCAAGATATGAATGTTCGAGAGTGGAAAGTCATTTTTGGGACTGGATATATTGAGATCCCTGTAGTCTACACAAACTCTAACTTTCCCATCCTTCTTAGAGATAGGCACAACATTTGCCAACCGCGTCGGATACTTCATCACTCGAAGGATACTGACTTCGATCTGCTTCGAGGTTTTCTCTTTGATTTTAAAACTTAGATTGGGCTTGTACTTTTTGAGTTTCTGCTTGACAGGGTGACAGGATGAGCCACTATTAAAGTACTTAGCCCCATCATGTTGGCATAAGACTAAGCAAAGACATTCGGATGCCTTTTCAAGAACTGAATATATTCTTCTTTTTCTTCTTTAGACAAGTGAATGCTGACACGAGTTTCTCTTATGTCTTCAGAATCCCCTATATTCACTATTTCTGATTTTGTAAGGTTAGCCTAGGGTTTATCTTCAAAGTCTTCAACCTTTCTAACAAATTCTCGAGGATTTCATCTTCCTCCGCATCTTCTACTTCACTTATGTTATATTGTATTTTCTCGTTAGATATCACAGTCTCAGATTCAACAATTTTAAAGGTGATT
>NW_025839539.1:0-2900 GCF_002878395.1 Capsicum annuum | reverse complement strand
ATAAATTATGATTATTTCTTGTCTCTCAATTGGTTCAAGGTCAGGAACCAACTATTTCATCTAATAATTTTATGGTGCGGTAAACGGTTAATAAATATACCATGATGCACAAAGATGGATACCTCAAAGAAGATGGAGGATATATGTTAGTTTTCCTAACATAAGGAAGAGATTATAAGCAGTCATGAAATATATTAGGAATCATTATAAGATCCTCATTCAAAATATAATTCAGTCAAATGCCAAAAGCAGCTCATATTAAGCTGCAGTGCTCCTATTTTGTGTTCCAAAAGGACAAAGTCTACACATACGTAAAGCGTGGTATACCAATCGGTTCAAAATAAAATAATCCTTGAAATGAATAAGGACTAAATAACCATAATAAGAAGGCAATGTGCTCTTGAAGAGCCTACGACATAACACTTCATGAAACCTTATGAGGTTCAGGTACCTGAAAATAATGAAATGATGAGATCTCAAAATGTTATGTCACACTGTGAACAGATATAAAATGATATATCATCAATATCTTTGACACAATATTGTGAATGATTACGAGGATCTGAATTCTATGTTTATTTAAGCATGTTGACGTAGAAATATTTATCAAGTGACATGAAAGGGTGCATCTTAGTAAGTGAAAATTTATTTGATTTGCACTCCACACACTTGAAGATATCACAAATGAAATGTTGAATATTTTCACTTGAAAAAATATATCTTGTAAATACTACAAGACCTGATATAGCCTTTTCGATTAATTTGTTAGAAAGGTATAGTTTTGCACCTACTAGGAGACATCGAAATAAGATCAAACACTTGATCTTATATTATTCTAAAGATTGTAGTTTCACTATTATTGATTATGCTGATGCTGGGTATTTAATTAACCTGCATAAATCTTGATCTCAAATAGTCTATGTGTTCATGTGTGGGGATACTGCCATATCTTGGATACATACAAAGCAGTCTATCATAGCCACTTCATCAAATCATGTTGAGATAATAGCTATTCATGAAGCAAGCTAAGAATGTGTATGATTAAGGGCCATAATACATCTCATTTAAGAAAAATGTGGCTTGAAATGTGACAATGTACCCACAATTTTATACAGAGATAAAGCAACATGTATAGCACATCTTAATGGAGGATTCATAAAAGGAGATATAACGAAGCACACTTCATCAAAGTTTTTCTATATACATGATCTACAAAAGAATGGTGATGTTAACGTGCAACAGATTCGTTCAAGTGATAATATGATTGATTTATTCACCAAGTCTCCTCCAATTGCAACTTTTAAAAAGATGGTACACAAAATCGTGATGCAAAAGTTCATTGATGTTCTCATCAGGGAGAACAAATACGCGTTGTACTCTTTTCCCTTTCAAGGTTTTGTCCCACTGGATTTTTCTTGTAAGGTTTTTAATAAGGCAGCCGAAATGCGTATTAGTAGAGATGTGTACTCTTTTTCCTTCACTAGATTTTTTTCACCGGGTTTTTTCTAGTAGGATTTTAACGAGACACATTATCTATCAATTAGACATTCAAGTGGGGAAGAGTTATAAATGTATTTACATTATAGTGAATATCTATGTAGATAAGATCTACCAAGATCTAGTTGATATCGATCAGGATTTGAAGTATTTGTCTTTTAGTCAGAAACTAGTAGTAAATTGCTCCTATAAATAGAGGAGTTTTGTTCAATGTATCCTTAATCTTATAATCTCTCATCCCTCACGAGAAATAAAGAAGCCTTTTCTCTTCTCTCTCTATTTATTCTTGTTATTCTTACTTTATATTTCATAACAAAAATCATATTTTTACTATTTTTTCCTAATATTAAGTGTTGAAATTAATTAGATATATTTATGGTAAACTCTTTTCTTATTAAAAGCCATTAATTTTATTATGGTAAAACCTTTCCTTATTAAAAGTCATTAAAAATTAATGACAACTAATATTTTTTATTAGTTTAAGAATTCTAAATCAACTAAATTTGATTTTACGAAGATTTAAAAATCTAAAAATAAATATAAAAGTGCTAGAATAAGAAAAATTTAAGAAGTACCAAATTTTTAAAAATTTTAAGTATGTAATTAGAATGTAATCAATGATTGATTTGACTTTAAAAACCAAAAAAGAATTTTAAAATTGGAAAAAAAAGAAAAATAATTGTACCACAAATATGATTTAAATCGATGTGTCTCTCTTAGCCTCTGACTTTAAGGGAAAGAGATACTGAATTGCAAACGCAAAAGTAATGATCTATCAACCACTTAGAACTTCTGGTGGTAAAATATATATGTACTTATACTAAAATATATGTTTATGTTTACATTATTATATTAAAGTGTGAGGAATCTTAGAAAAGTGATTTGAACTTTTTACACTTCATTAAAAATCTTTGCAACAGACAAAATTATTTAATTTTAAATAATACGTTACATGTGCGAGGCACGTGCGGTTAAACTAGTAATAATAATAATGCATAGTATATTAAAAGTGTGAAGGGCCTTAGAAATGTCGTTTGAATTTTTACCCTTCATTAAAAGTCTTTGCTTTAGACAAAATTATTTTTCACTATTTTCCTAATATTTAAGAATTAAAAATTAATTAAATATATTTATGATAAAATCTTTCCTTATTAGAAGTCATCAGAATTAATGACAACTAAATACTTTTTCATTAGTTTAAGAATTATAAATCAACTAAATTTGATTTTAAGAAGATTTGAAAAATCTAGAAATAAATATAAAAGTGTTAGAATAAAAAAAATTAAGAAGCACCAAACTTTTAAAAGTTTTTATGTACGTAATAAGAATGAAATCAATAATTTCGTAACGATTGAATTTTAAAAATAAGAAAAGATTTAAGATATAGGAAAAAAGTAAAAAAA
>NW_025839538.1:0-1500 GCF_002878395.1 Capsicum annuum | reverse complement strand
GTTGTACCTTATTCATTTTAAATTATATTTATAATATCTTGGTGGATATCTAAATCTAATTTTATCATAATCAGGTGGTATATATTTCATTCTTCTGGATTTTAAATGTGTACATACCTTTTTATGAGGGAATTTTACAACTGCTATATTACAACTTTGCATACATCCATATGGACTATTATTAATGACTAGGTTCTTTGCAAGATGGGAGCATTAGAAAATTAAGATAACTACGATCTTGTCTTCAATAAATAAAATATATTTCTGTGAGTTGCTTCATCTTTTCGTACTTTCTCGTTGCACCTCTCTTCTTTGTCAAATTTAAAAAACACTTTTATCAGTCGAAGAATATGAATCTAGATAAGTTGTTTGTACGAAAAATCAGCTGTTCTCTTGAGAATTATGTTGATGCATTTATACTTGAACATGTAATTTAGATGAGTTGTTGTAATGATTAATTGTTGGATTGTTTCTTCCATATTTTTAGTCAGATGATGCTAAAATAATTTCTACAGATTAACGATTTTAAAATTATTACATTTGTACAGACTAAAGATTTTCGTTATTGGTTTCTACGGGTATATATTCCTTCACTGACATAGTTTGTTCAAATTTGGTTCTTTAACAGTTAAGCAAACTTTTACCCCTTCTCAATTATCCGCTGTCATTTTTTAACACATGAGCTCGATTCAAAATTTACTTGTAAAAGTAACAATTTAAAAACCACATAAGATCTTCTCTATAATGCATATTAGTTCTTGATTTTATTTAAAATCTTGAATTATCTATATGAATTAAGGCTATGAATTTATATTCTAGTATGGCTGCTATAGTCATAGTACACTGATTTTCAATTTTTATTTTTCCAACAGTATAGTTCTGCTTCTTTCGATTTGGGGGTTACAAAGTGATACGAAAAAGTTTAAAGATGCATATGAAATGTTTGGTGAAAGTGTTGAAAAGACTACGACTTGATTTATGAGAGAAACCAAATGTGTTTGCAGCTTCGCTTCTGTTTGCTTTTGCAAATTATTAGCCTTATTAATACTTTTGCAGTTGTAATTAAGAAATAGTGGCTTCATTGTAGTCTTAGTTGTAATTAAGAAATAGTGGCTTCATTGTAGTCTTAAACTTGAAAGAAGGTAGCTATTGCACAATAATGTACACAATTCCATCTTTCAAGAAATGCCATTTCTTCCCAAACATACTAATCTGATATCTGGGTTGCAACCTTGATACCTTAAATTGATCCATAAGAAAATTGTCAAGAAAACATAAATCCACTTTTTATGTTGGTTCCCCATTTTGTAATCCAATTTTTTCCCACCTCTAATTTTTTTGAAGGGAGACCACAGAGAAAAATCCAAAAAAAAAAGAAAAAGAAAGAGAGAGTTGGTAAAAAATTAAAATGTAGAAGTCTCTAGTTTGCTAATTTACGTTTCTTAAGGGCCCACAATGATAATTTAGGCCAGTAAAATCTAAGTGGGATTATATGAAATT
>NW_025839537.1:0-1331 GCF_002878395.1 Capsicum annuum | reverse complement strand
TAGTGTTTGTTTAAGCCTGCAAGAATAAATTGGTTCTTGTGAGTTTGCCGGAAAGATTTGAAGCAAAGATGTCTTCACTCGAAAATTCATAGGATCTCACAAAAATGTCCCCTTAGAACTTTGTACATGACCCAGATATTCAGCTTCATTGTGATTCAGGCAATTAATATGTCTATTGTCTTACTGTTCAGTAAACTCATGACATTTATATATATATCATACTCGTTTCCAATTATTCAGTTTATGAGATACTGTATTGTTTCACTTCAACTTTATTATATACCATACATTCACCTTTTCCCTTTGGTGCTATCCTTGGTTTATGATCAAACACTTTAGTAGGTTCTATCTTTGCAGCTATGGATGATCCCTCTTTACTTTCGTAAGGCTTAGTAAGCAAATTCAATACTTCAGTAGTTCAGTTTTTCTAAATAAAGGTAGATTGGAGGCCCTGTCTCAATAGACAGTAATTATGTCATTAGAGGCTTTATAGATAGTCAGTTGATCAGTCAGTTTAGTCTTATATTTCTGATTTCAGTTTGACTATAAATGTCATTATTTTTATAATAGTATTTTTTATTGATTTAAAGATTAGATCTTGTTACATGTTTTTAGAGCTTCCACTTATATTTCAGTATTATTTCTGGTAGTTTGCCATACCAAGGGTACGCTCAGGCTAGCTATGGCATTGGGTGACGATCATTCCTTGGGTGTAGGCTCGAGGCACAGCACGAGCCTTAAGGAATAAAATCACCCTTCCACTCTAACCTCGGTGAACCTGGCATGACATTCCAAAATAATGTGATTTGGAGAAAGCCAATTTACACTCAAAAGTCACTTCAAAATTTACCATTTCCAAAATAATCATATCTACACAACAACAACAACAACAAACCCAGTGTATTCCCACCTAGTGGGGTCTGGGGGGGTAAGATGTACGCAGTCCATACCTCTACCTCTAAAGAAGTAGAAAGGCTGTTTCCGATAGACCCCCGGCTCAAGGCACGAGATACCACACAAACACATAGTAAAGCACAGAACAAGATTACATAACATAAATACGGCACCCATAAGTAATATAAAACAGAGGAAAGCACACAGATTCGTAATAAAACATGGAACACGGAATCATAACAGGAATAAAACTCCCACCAAGTAATTCCCTACACTAGCGACCCAAAATGGCCCTAGTCCTCTGCCCTAATTCGCGTCCTCCCGACCTTCCTATCTAGGGTCATGTCCTCGGTGAGCTGTAACTGCTCCATGTCCCACCTAATTATCTCACCCCAGTACTTCTTCGGCCTACCCCTACCCCGCCTAAAACCATCCAA
>NW_025839536.1:0-4880 GCF_002878395.1 Capsicum annuum | reverse complement strand
GAATGCATAGTGTATTCTTTTTAAACCTTTATCTTGATGAATTCTTCTAGTTCCTTCTTTTTCTCCTTGCCAAGAGTAGCAAATATGTCCACCTTCTTTCGCGGCCCCTGAACTTCAACAACTATTGGAGTGGGGGAAGTTGCATTTTTTGCTGATTTTAAAACGGAGAGAATTTGTCTAATTTTTATTCTCTTCCTCCTAACCTCTACTGTAGGAGTGGATGGCTCTCTCTTCTCGTTGAATGGTATGACACCCCTCCTGGATTTCAACTCCTCGGCAGCTTCAGCAATAGCCTCTAGCTTATCGAGGAGTTTATCCTCTTTGTCCTTGTACACTTTGCATTTTCAATGAGAACATGAGGGTAAGGAGGGATTAGAGGGACCACTGTAAGGGTGGGAGGGATCGGTGTAGGGGTGAGAGGAAGGACCTATGCAAGGGGTGTTTTCAAACATATTTATTTTTTGCTAAGCACCAACATGCTCATAATCACGACTGGCAGCAGAAGCAGAAGAAGGATGGCTACCACCATTACAAACAACTCCACTAGCAATACCCCCAGAAGAAGCACTCGGATCTGTTGCAGTTTGAGTTAGGTCGTGAAGAGCTTCAACATTAGACTGACCTTGCCTAGCTGCTCTTCTTATGGATGTTGCTCCATCCAATTCTTTCTTTATTAACTCTATTGTTGGGTTTTCTTTTGTATCAACAAGACCCAGAGTAAGAAAATAAGTCATCCCCAGCTCATCAATGGTAGGCACGATCCAAGGATGCACAACCTATTAAAAAATAACAGGAGGAATTTAAATTATATAATAATAATTTACAGTCAGTTGGGTTACATGAGGCTCGGGTTATGTTAACACGGCCAACTTATGCAACAGATGATCTAGCTACCGTAACAGCTGATCTGTATGTTGAAACAGATTGATAATATATTGCATCAGAATACCCATCTATTGCATAATTTATAGTAGATGGGTAATCTGTTGAGTAGGGTTCAGAGAACATAGCAACATATGGTTAATCTATTGCAAAATATGGATCATCTGTTGCAACAGATTACCCATTGCAGCAGTTACAGTTGACGGGTAATCTCTTGCAACAGATGGAACATCTGTTTCAATATCTTTCTTTGAGGCAAATTATTTTAGTTGAAAGAAGACGTACTGCATCATCCAGAGGGTTAAAGAGATAAGCCTTATTAATATTTTTTTCTGCTCTCTACTGCAGCCAACCACCTAAGGATTCTTAGATGAGAAACCTTATCTGCGTAATCCGTGAAATGCTTTCGGAGGGGAGGAATGGCTTCACATGCCCAAGCCTAAAAATTATAAACAGGAAGCAAGCAAAAAAGAGTCACAAGTATATTCAATATAAATTAATGAATGAGTAAAAATAGTGATCAATTTTACCATGAAAGCCCAAGGAAAGCCGTATAATGTGGTCGTCTTTGGCTTTAGCTCTTTCAGTAAATATTTGACAGTCAAGTAGTAGCTGTCATAGCCCCAGGGATAATCATTGAATCTCCCAAAATCATCAACAAGCACCAACAAATCATATTCTATGACTTTCTTGACGTCTCTTTCCAATAAAACAGAATGGACAAACCAAACTAAGCATTATTTCTCCCTGTAGTGCTTTGGTATGTCTTTATTCTTGAGATCCGCTATCAAATCCTTCACTTTGTAGCTAGGTCCAACAATTCCTTACAACCCATTTTTTTTTACCTTGCATTTGTTGGACCCTTTGTGGGGTGTTTCTTTGATGGCAGGTTCTTCTGGACAATCACGTCTCAAGCCCGTCACAATGGCAAACTCTTTCAATCCAAAACAAACCGGCATGCCACAGTAGTTGATCCAAACTTTATCCATCTTATTTTTGCCCTCCTTCGAACCTCCATCATCTCCCTCATACATGATCCTACGCTTGAAAAGGCCATATACCATGATCATTGGGAAATGAAGAGGGCAGGGCCCAGACAGCTTAAGAAAGTGTGCAAAGCAGATCTTCTTAAAAAGCCCATCTATGTTTTCCTTCTTCATAATACTCCTAAGTTCGTCAAAAGGTTTCCCCAAATGGAATTTCAGTAAAAGATCACCAAATACTACATTAAGGTTATTCATCGGCATCGCAACTCGAAACTTGTCAATACTAATGGTTTTGACAGAATCATGCTAGAATTTTGATATTATTTCACGCCCTATTGGTGAGGAGGAGTTATCACTATCCTTGACTTCATTTTGCCCTGATTGAGATTGTTCCGGAAGTTCCTTCGAATCTATCTGTACTCTAGCCTTTTTTGTTTGGTGATCGAAAGTTGATCCACTTTCTTCACTTTCTATTTTTTTTCTTTTGGGAGACATCTTTTAATTACAAACAAAAGAAAACAAAAAATACATTGCATTTGATGTCTGTATAATTTTTTTTAAAAAAGGTGAGACAAATTTCAATAAATTATTCTTACTACATAACAAAAAAAATACTCCAATGGACAACCCATCGGTTGGAACAGATGGGGAACCCGAATCTGTTTGAAGACCTATTTAATATCTCCCCACAGATATTCCAACTATTGTAACAGGTCGAGAAATTTCAATAAATTATTTTCTGCCACATTACAAGAAAATACTCCAACGGATAACCCATCAGATGGAACAGATGGGGAATCTATTTGAAGACATATTTAATATCTCTCAACAGATCTTCCACCCATTGCAACAGATGAACCACCACCACCACAACCAATGCCACGACCAATTCCACCAAGACCACCACTAATGCCACCAATACCAACACCTAGACCACTGACACCACCGCCAAAAAACACAAATACCAACACCACCAACAACAGCCACCAACAACACCATAAACACCATCTAACAATACCATGACAGTCAACAAAACACTGAGAGAAAAACTATAGTTTTCTCGAGTGCTTCCTACTTTTTTAGCATCAAAACTCAAAATTGTTAACCCATTCTCGAAGATAATACAACTGAAAGTCTTCTTTTTTATCATTAACTAAAAAGCCTTATTTTTTAGAATAAAGAACAAATGTAGAACTCTTCTCGAACTTTGTTACATGTGAAGATAGAGAAAACAACGGATACAAGTGGGAATGAAGTCGAAAAAAACTATATGTAGTCGTAAATAGGAAGAAAATCAACCTGTTTTGAAGGGTTAAGCAATATGTTGAGTAGTTGTTGTTGGTATTGTTTGTATTGTTGAGAGGGAGAGGACACCCCGAGAGAGAGAGAGAGAGAGAGAGGGGAGTGAGAACTTAAGATTTAAAATGAAAGTTTTTCGCGCAAATGGATGATTTGTATGGGTTGATTTGTAATTTTGGAAAAGAATGACAAGGTTTAAAATTGCTAATTTGGTCCGAATTGATCTTAATTAATTTTAAATTTTTTAAAAGATATAGTTTTTAAAACATTGAGTTGATGAGAACTCATTTCTACTCAGAGTGATCGATCGATGACTCGGGTCAGGATAAATGCAATACCAGTGGCATGCAATTGCACAGACTTGATTGGATTGGTAGTTGACCCTGCGAGCTCAATCATTTATCTCTAGTTCCACCTAAATCAACTTAGGTACTATCACTATCCTAACATTGAGTTTATGAGAATTCATTTCAACTCAGAGTGATCAATCGACGACTCGGGTCGGGATGAATGCAATACCAATGCTATACAAATCCAAAAACTCAATTGGATTTATAGTTGACCCTGCGAGCTCATTCATTCATCCCTAGTTCCACCTAAATTAACTTAGGTTCTATTACTATCCTAAAATTGAGTTGATGAGAACTTATTTCAACTCAGAGTAATCGATCGATGACTCGGGTCAGGATAAACTCAATACCAACGCCACACAATTGCAAAGACTCAATTGGATTTATAGTTGACCCTACGAGCTTACTTATTCATCCCTAGTTCTACCTAAATCAACTTAGGTACTATCACTATCCTAACATTAAGTTGATGAGAACTCATTTCAACTCAGAGTGATCGATTGACGACTCGGGCCAGGATGAATGCAATACCAACGCCATGCAATTACAAAAACTTGATTGGATTTATAGTTGACCCTGCGAGCTCACTCATTCATCCATAGTTCCACCTAAATCAACTTAGGTACTATCACTATCCTAACATTGAGTTAATGAGAACTTATTTCAACTCAGAGTGATCGATCGACGACTCAGGTTGGTATGAACGCAATACCAATGCCATACAATTACAAAGACTCGATTGGATTTGTAGTTGACCCTGTGAGCTCATTCATTCATCCCTAGTTCTACCTAAATTAATTGCTATGAACTCTATTGCAACAAACGACTAAGTTGTTAAAAACTTTCAAACAGGTACATATATGTTGCAACAGATGACATATCTGATTTAATTATTAAATAGATATTTGCATCTATTGTGACAGATGACTGAGCTGTTGAAATTTTCATAAAAATATTTATATCAATTGTAACAGATGACATATCTGATTTCATTAATTATCAAATGAACATTTTCTTCTGTTGTCACAGATGACTGAGCTTTTGGAATTTTTAAACAGATATTTATATCTGTTGTAACAGATGACGGAGTTGTTTGAATTTCTAAACATATATTTATATATGTTGCAACAGATGACATATCTGTTTGAAAATTTTTTATCTCTTTTAATTTTAAAGCAAGAAACTTCTGGTCTGAGTAGATAATATCAAGTAGTAGTACTTACTACTAAAGGCGGTAAAAAATGTTTCTTGGATATCTCAAAAGTGAGTTCATTGAGCAGTCTTGTCTTGTCTTTTCAATGTCAGTAGTCTTAGTATTCCTCGTGCCCCTCAAATTATTAATGAAATTAATGAATATTGAAAA
>NW_025839535.1:0-18366 GCF_002878395.1 Capsicum annuum | reverse complement strand
TTGGGCTTCTATATAAAGAGCTCACAGTGAGCTGAGAAGGGGGGATTCTTTTTAGGGAGGGTCACTGTTTGTTAGGTTTTGAAACTTTGGAGAAAATAATAGATGAGAAAATTTCTGGGGTAAGAGGAGGGAGGTCAAAAATTCTAGGGTTCTAAGTTGGGGGTCCTTTTTCTTTCTTTATTTAGCTTTTTAGGGGAGAGGTTTAGAAATTGGGAGTCAAAATTTGGGTTCTTTCATAGAAGTTTTGGGGGGCTCTTCTCTCTTCTCTCCAAGGAGTTTCAAAATCTCTAAGAGGTAAAGGCTAAAGGGACGCTCCGTTGGTGGTGGACGTCGCGAGATTCCAATAGCGACGACTTCACTGATAGCTCGTTCATCCCGTTTGCTACCCTGAAAGAGCGGTTCATCAACATTGTCGAGTTAAGGACTGATTTCTAGTGATTGATATGCTATTGATAGCTCGTCATCCAAGTTGCTGCCCCGAAGGAGGTAAACATGCTCGTCCCTCTTAATTTCAC
The DNA here is from genome assembly GCF_002878395.1 of Capsicum annuum. Lineage (NCBI taxonomy): Eukaryota > Viridiplantae > Streptophyta > Magnoliopsida > Solanales > Solanaceae > Capsicum > Capsicum annuum. The sequence goes on along the minus strand of NW_025839535.1, from coordinate 17,851 downwards.
TGTTTCTGCTTCATCCACCTTTTCTCCATAGAAGTAATTATGTGTTTGTCATGAATGAGGCTGGATTTGTTGCTGTAGAGGCCTTGAAAGACATAGGTTATCGCGTAGAGAATCGTGATTATGGTTTGAAATAAGTTGCTTATTGTTCTTGATTTGATGATTTTTAGGATAGTCTCATAAGTTCACCTTTCTGCTCTGGATGATGATTCTTTTGGCATAATAAATATGTTCATTATTTTCTTTCGATTTAGCATTATCTTTATCTCTGAATATGATACTTTCAATCAAATGTATTCCCGTCCCTCTTCAATCCGTTTTGCTATGACATTGGATTTCGGTTGCTTCTTTTTAGCTTGAACTTCCTTTGTTTTCTGTTTGTTTAGGGACAGACTTAATTTTTGTTATTGTATTTCAAAATAGTTTCCTCAAGATTAATCGACATTGCAGTTTCTTTGTTTTTCTTCGAATCAACAACAATCGTCTCCTAAGAATTCTTGGACTCCGGTTAGCAAATTGTAGTAATCGACATAAAAAGGAGCATTTAGATGTTTCAATTTTCTGATTTGTTGAGAAAGGATATAAAATATTTAAAGTGACCTAAATCTGGTATTTTACAATGCTCTATTCACCTGGTTTATTCTAGTTTATTTAAATGGAATCGCCTCGATTTGTTTACATGCAGTAGATATGTAACTGCTCTCAGGCTATCTATTCTAATCTATTTTTTGTTAGAACTATTACCTATTAGTTTGAAATGTTTAAATGCTAATTCTTACGCATATTAAGTCTCCACGATGTTCTAATTAGGTTAAAGTGTGTCATTCCAACTTATTTATGGGTCATTCCATTTTAATTAAGGAGGATGGTACACATTTTTTCTGGGTCTTCATGATCTGTTTAGAATGAATACCGGAGTGTAAAACCCACCTCTTTGCCTATACTCTTCTTTGTTTAATGAATGACATTTTTTATATATATTCAACCTATTTGTGACCATCTGTTAGAATCTTAGTCGCTTAGTTAGCATATTGTGATTCTCTTTATATTTTTCCTGGGTCGAGCATGTATTACTCAAAGATTCATACTACGCTGTCACTTTTAATTAAATCCGCAGACATCTTTGTTTTTCCTTTCGTTAATCATGTGCTTATATTCTTTATTCTTCTTGTTTTTGCATGAATATTCGTTGGATTTCAAATGGACTCTTTGGATTCCTTAAGTAGCCATTGAGGCCTATCCTTCCTGGAAGATTTTGGAAGTCAATCTCGTAGTGCATGGATAAGAAAATCGGAAAAAGGAGAATGGATTGAAATCCCATGGTTGAAGCGGCTAGGAGACTCAAAATTCTTATTTGTTGTTTTATTTAGTCAAGTATTGTTGTCTTTATTTATTTTTATTCATTATTTCGGGCCACGAAGCCAAATTTATAACTAATATAGGTGGAGCAAGCTCGAGCTAATGGCTCAAAAACATAGAATTAGGACATGTGGAAGACAGGCTGAAAGCCCAATATCTAGATTAGGACAGGGTTGTCGATTTGGGCCTAATGGCTGAAGTCCTTATGCTTCTGCCCTTTCCCTTTTACTTTTGCTAATTTACTTTATGTGTTCTCTTTCGAACCTAGTTAAAATCCCTAACTAAGTCTCTAAAAGATGATTTTGCATAAACACCAAAATATTTGTAAAATCGCTTTCTTTTTAAAAACCAGTCTATTTTCTAAAGTTAGTCAAAAGACATTTTCAAACAGTCCGGATAACCGTAAGTTAGCGGACGTGCTAGGTGCCTAACACCTTCCTAAAACGTTAATAGGAACCGCTTATCTATAATCTCTGACTTAAAACTATTTTTCTATTTTGAATCGTTTAAAGTATTTATAAAGGTTTCTTAATTCCTTTTCAAAATTAAATGGCGAATCTCTTTCAAAAGTCAAAATTTCTGCAAAACAGAAATGGAGACTCTGCTGGGGATTTTCAACTAGGTTCTAATCAAATGTTTGATTCGTCTTTTGATTAACTGTTTATATGTTTCGATTCTGTAAAGTTTAACTATCGCATCCCATGGCATATTCCTACATTATTTAAACTGTTTTGGGATTTCGTGGGTATCTCGGCCCCTATTGATCGATTCTAGAAATGTGTTGGAAATACAAACAGTTTATTAGCACGTGAGTCGTCTGATGACTATTTGTATTTTCAAACTCAAGTTGTCTGCTTGAGAACCAGTGTTCAAACCCACTCTAGACACCGAGGATAGAACAAAACCAAAACCCTATATTAGGTATGAGCCTAGGATGACCCAATATCCGAGCGGGGTATTGGGCCCATTAGAAAACTTGCCCTATGTCTATTGACCCCGAGTCAATCACAGATAGATCATACTTATGTGTTGGAGAAATATATGCTTGTCTAAATTCCATCCATTATCCTGTGGGGGTCGGGAAAACCTTGATTTTCTTACGTTTATAAGGAGAATTAAAGCAAGTTCACAAGAAATTGATCGATTTGGGAGGTTGCATCTAACGTACAGTTTACAGACGTCACTAATGTAAGAAATGGACAAAGCTTAGAAGGCGAAGGCTGATAGAAGAAGCACTCAGGAATTAGTATTTTCTATCCTCTGTGTGGGAGCTTATCATCTTTCATGTTATTTCTCTTTTTCCCTAAAGATTGTATCCCTCTTTTGTTAGCGTTGTAGGCATTTATGCCCTTTTTCGTGTCTATATAAGTTTGGGGGTTAATGGATTGACTTCGAGGAAGCATATATTTTCTTCAAAAATCGTTAGGCCTGAACCCTTGGCTCAAAAAGGGTCACCCCAGCTAGGATACGCGTTATTATAATGTTGTTGTGTGATATAACTATTTTATGTGCTTATATGCATATGTTTGAATCAAAGGCAAGTTTATCCACTATGTCCTATGGACGAACTTGGCTATGACTCAAACAAATCTATATGGTTATTTCATATCAAATATTTTCCATTATTTATCATATACGGAAACTAACACATCTGCCTTTGAGTTGTTTTACTTTACAGATAATAGAAATTACTCCGTGTTGATAAACTGGCAGAACATTCCTACTTCAGCCGATCGAAAGAACAGAAAATACCATCCTCTGACCATCATTCAAAAATGACGGTAAATGACGAAGAAAGCGCACTGACTATCTGGGATAATGTGATAGCGGAACAGAATGAGCTGATTGCGGAACTTGCAAAAATGTTAGAAATGATTCAGGAGGAAATAAATCGCATTCGAGATTTGGCTAACTCCGCTATCACCGTCAATGCCCCTGCTCCAAGGGGACACGGGACTCTACTCCAAATTTCTCCCCTCAGCACCCCTATTCTCGGGGATCAACCGAATAACGTATCATCTATCTCTGCTCCTCCATTCGTCCAAAATACCAATCATGAAAATAACCCAGATGCCTACCATCCGCAAAATCCATCTCTAACCCCACAAAATCCGTCTCCGAATACATTCCCAAATATTCAAAACACATTTTCAAATCAATAAAATGCATTCCCAAATCCGCAAAATTAACTTCCAAACCAACAAAATATATCAAATCTACCTTCGAATCCACAAAATTCATTTTCAAATCCTTAAAATCCTTCTCATATTCTGCCAAACTACTCGCAAGGTCCACGGAACCTTCCCAATTTCCAAAATGTCCTCCCCACTTACCAACCAAATTCCCCTCATCCGCAAAATCAAGCCTCCCTTCCAAATCCTCCTCACGCCATCATATCCCCTGATATCTATAATCCCCTTACTCATCTCGAGATAGACCATTACGAGGAGAAGGAAAATGAGTGGAGGACTGAGCATGAACGGAAGTTGCTAGCTATGAATGAAGAGATCATGAGGATCAAAGAATCTCATGGTGTGAGGGACCACGATGGTTTAGGGTATGACAATTTATGTGTTCACCCAGGAGTAGACCTACCAGATGGGTACAAAGTCCCTAAGTTTGAGATGTTTGACAGTACCGAAAATCCAATGGCCCATCTGAGAAGGTACTGTGAGCAACTGGTAGGATAAGGAAAAATGTGGCATTCAATATTGAAATAGTCCCTGAATGATATTCACTAGATCAGATCAAACAGAAGAATGATGAGAATTTTCGAGACTATGCTTTTCGTTGAAGAAAAGAGGCTGCTAAAGTACAACCTCCCATGTCTAAGAAAGAAATGGTATCAGTTTTCTCTCGTGCACAGGAAGGAGAATTTTATACCAGGATGGTATCCGTGGTCCTAGAAACTTTCATAGATTTTGTAATGATTGGGGAATCATTAGAGGAAGGCATCCGAACAGGAAAAATTGTCAAAACGCCAACATCATCTTAATCTTCTGCATTTCCAAAGAAGAAAAGAGAGGATGCGACTGTGGTCTCTACTAATTTTGTTGATAAGTTAAAGAGGAAATTCAAGCCTAGAAATATTCTTTCCTCATCATCATCACCAAGTTTTCAGCCTATATTCTACTCTCAACCCCAATGTCAAGCTCCAAATCCAAATATTTCACCCCAGTACCAAATTCCACAACTAAATTATCAGCCTCATACTCAAGCTACTTTTCCAAATAACCAAATAAACGTCCAAACGTCTCCAAATTATCATCAACTACCTCCCTCCATAAATAAGAATCATTATAACCCTCCACGTCTAAATTTTGAAAAGAAACCTCCCCTAAACTTCACGCTACTAGCTGAAAGTCATACCCAGCTCTTCGAAAGATTGATGTAAGCTGGTTATTTGCAACCGATCTAGCCAAAGCCTATCGATCCCAACTCCCTGTTTTATCATCTCGATCAAAATTGGGCCTATCATTCAGGAGCAGTGGGGCACAGTACCGAGGATTGTATTTACTTGAAACATAGGATCCAAGATTTGATAGATCAGAAGGTCATCACACTTCAGTCGAAGACACCAAATGTTAATAGTAATCCATTTCCTAACCATGGGGGACCTACAGTTAACATGATTGAAATAGAAGGTGAATGGACGTCTAGCAAGGCCATCGCTAAGGCAAATTCAGAAGGACTCAAAAGAACAGAAGAGATGGAAAAGATAAAGAAAGTTGTGGCCGCCTCAAGTAAAGATTTGTAAGGAATTTTTGAGCTTGTTATGGTCCCAAAAAAAAATCTAAGCATGGGATAGAGTACCAGTCAAGAAGGAAAAATGAGATCGAAGATAATTCAAAGGAGAGTTTTTTTAGGCCCTTGGCGATCTTGTACCAGTCATTTCCCGAACATAAGGTGTCAAAAGATGATGGTCTTGGGGATGGGATAAAAGATCTGTTCAAAGGACACAATGCTCTACCAGATAGTTTTCCAAAGTCTGGTAGGGCGAAGAAGATTGCATCGTGGGAGGCCTTGCAAGACTAGACGTCCACTCCACTCATAACCCGTCACTCATCGCGGTAGATGAAAGGGCAATTACTAATAGTTTTTAAAATCGGTGATGATCCGGAGGAGGCCCCGTTATCCACCCTTTTATGTCTCAAATTTTTGTTTCGTGTTTTACAACTTTCAAAAAGGCATGGTCCCACATTTGTGTGGGTCATAAGCCATAGTTTTTATTTATTTTCCAAAAGGTCTCCCTTTATTTAAGAAGTTACTTTTTAAATATGATTATCTATCATGGTTTGTTTTGGTCGTAATAATTATAAAAACTTCTCAATGTCATGTCACGTCAAGGGTAAGGCGAACAAGGCGAAGGAAATAATGATGAACAAAAAAAGCTGATAAGGAGCAGTTAGTAGTAGATACAGAGGAATGTGAAAATCAAAAGAAGCCCAACCTAGAGGAGCCCTAATACTACCCGAAATGGATGGTTAAGAGTGGACCAAACCAATTGATTCTGATGTGGTAAAGATATAACATGCTTGAAAGATGCTATAGTTTTTATTTTTGAGCTTATTTGTAATCGCCTTTATAATAGTATCAATTTTATGATGTTTAATCACCAATAATCCTTTCCCTCTATGTACGAACTACGTTTGACCTGAATTCCCAAGAAAGGGATACGTAGGCGGCCTATGTCGGCTTCGGTCAACTCCTTAGGATAATTTATCTTTCCTCTTAGGTATGAACTACGTGATGACCTGAGTTCTCAAGAATGAGATACGTAGGTGGCCTATGTCGGCTTCGATCAACCCATTAGATTTTTCTTTGTATACCCCTAGTGTAGGCCTGAACTACGTTTAACCTAATTCCTGCTTCGACGGGATATATAGGCGCCCCAATGGCTCGGTCATATAACCCCAAAAAATGAAAACTGTGGCAGAATTTTTGAGAAGGAATCTTGAAAATTCATAAGAGAAGGTCGACATCCAGAATGAAGATCAGCAAAGACTTTAGATCAACATGGATTGGTATCATCTCAAACAACTTTAAACCAGGGCAGAAATTTTAAGAAAGACCTCAAAATTTCCACCGAATTCCAGAACATATTCCAAATTCCCCAGCACAAGAGGTTAAAGCTTTGGAAGCCACCAGTTGTAACAAAGTCTGGGTAGACTCAATTTTTGTCTATGATAGAACTACTTGAAGAAACCCTCCAACAATAATCATGAGTTTTGGTAATCATCTATTGGATATAGTCAAAGCCGCAAGGAAGAAGTTCGTTGAGCTAGTACATAACATGACTGGCGGAGATTTTATAAAGTTTTACAAAAGCTTTCGAAACTATTTTCTAAAAATTTAAGACTATTTTTAAAAATCTTACAAAATCATTCATTTAGTACTTGCCTAGACATCAATTGGGATGGAGTGTCGGGGTGGAAGTCCCAACATGGCGGAATGCCCAAGAGATGGAAAGGAGCAAATCAAGGATCGTAGAAGGTCAACATGGAGTAATTTTATTCAACCTAATCATTTTTTGTGGATGCAGGGATCGATACACAAAAATGAGGGTCTCTTTAAAAAATCCCCGAGCAAAGTGGGAGCCACAATAAAGCATTAATACCCAAGAACGGTATTTTAGGGCAGCCCTAAAAATAGGTTTAATGCCCATTTACTAAGGACCTTTTGATTTGTCCATCTCATTTCTTGAGATCATGGGCGACACAAAAAAGCTCTTTGTCTTCTTTACACATATCATATTTAGAAGTTTCCTAAAAATAGTCGCTAGTAAAAGCGACTTTGCATCTACTAATCGTTTACCTTGAGTACAGGTACATGTAGAAAGCAGAACGCTGACAAATAAAGTAAGGTAAAATTACGCATTATAGCTACAAGATATTGCCTCAAGAGCTATTGCATATCATTGCCCTAAGGGCCGTTACACATCATAGCCGCAAGAGCTATTGCATATCATTGCCCCAAGGGCCATTACACATCGTAGCCTTAAGGAATTGCCTCAAGAGCTATTGCATATCATTTCCCCAAGGGCCATTAGACATAATAGCAGCAAGGCATTGCCTCAAGAGCTAATACATATCATTGCCCCAAGGGCCATTACGCATCATAGCCGCAAGGCATTGCCTCAACAGCTATTGCATATCATTGCCCCAAGGGCCGTTACACATCATAGCCGTAAGGCATTGCCTCAAGAGCTATTGCATATCATTTCCCCAAGGGCTATTACGCATCATAGCCGCAAGGCATTGCCTCAAGAGCTATTTCATATCATTTCCCCAAGGGCCGTTACACATCATAGACGCAAGACATTTCCTCAAAAGCTATTGCATATCATTGCCCCAAGGGCCATTACACATCATATCCGCAATGCATTGCCTCAAGAAATATTGCATATCATTTCCCCAAGGGCCATTACACATCATAGCCGCAAGGCATTGCCTCAAGAGAAATTGTATATCATTTCCCCAAGGGCTATTACACATCATAGCCGCAAGGCATTGCCTCAAGAGCTATTGCATATCATTTGCCCAATGGCTATTACACATCATAGCCGTAAGGCATTGCTTCAAGAGCTATTGCATATCATTGCCCCAAGGTCCATTACATATCATAGCGGCAAGGAACTGCCTTAAGAGCTATTGCATATCATTTCCCCAAGGGCTATTACATATCATAGCTGTAAGGCATTGCCTCAAGAGTATTGCATATCATTGCTCCAGGGGCATTTACATATCATTGCCGCAAGGCATTGCCCCAAGGGCTATTACATATTATTGCCGCAAAGTGTTTCCCCAAGGGCATTTACATATCATTTCCGCAAAGGCTATCTCATACCATCGCCCTAGAAGGCATTCAATATCTGTTGATGTGCCAGACAGAAATGCTAGCATCAAAGATATCATCATCATTTATTATCTGTTGACACACTAGACAGAAATGCTGGGGTCGAGGTTATCTCATCATTTTATGAATTTTCATCTTAATGCATCGAGAGCACAATTTAAAGGGACGCCTTTAAGTCACTATCTAAGGATGAATGATATATAAGGTTTCCTAGCAATTGACAATTTGAGGGTCATTTATAAGTCATATTATTTGAAATAGGATAGTGTTCAAGATCACCTATGAGTTGATAGTCTGTAGGCCAACTGTAATCCACAACAACATCCTAATCGGATAGTGTGCAAGATCGCCCAAAAGTCGATAGTTCAAAGGTTATCCGTAAGTCACAACTAAATCCTTTCCAGAGAATATGCAAGATTATCAAATTGATACGTCCAAGGGTTCTCTATAAGATGCGTCATATCCAAGATCGATTATGTGCAGGATTACCCAAAGACTAATAATTTGAGGGATTATCTATGAGTCATATTGTATCCACGGTCGGATGATGTGCAGGAACACCTGAAAGCTAGCGATTGGAGAGATATCTGCAAGCCATCTCTTATCAAAAGTCGGATAATGTGCAGGATTACCTAAAATCTAGCAATTCAAAGAATATCTGTAAGTCGCCTCGTATCCAACATTAAATAATACGCAAGATTATCCAAAGATTGATAATTTAAGGAAAATTTATAAATCGATCATCGGCTATATTTGGAGAGGTTATATTTCCATATACAACAAGTGATATAGGTGATCAAAAGGGTTGCCACACCATCACAAGATTACACGCTTGTAGGGACCGTTCTGCATAAAGTATCACCGAGGTCACCCCACTTTGAAAACATATTTGCTCGACAAATGTCATAATTATACAACAACCAAGAGGGTTGTTGTGTTTGTTGTTGCGGGTTATTTTATTCCAAATAGGTACATGAAGAGATGACTCCGCCTTTCAGGCCGCAACTCATGTAAAGATATGGTAAAAAACTACATACCTCTTTCGTGAATTATGTTTAGCACTAACACTTTTGCTTGAAGAATTGTCGAGAGCATCCGAGAGGATGAAAATCTCAAATCAAAACCACAGGTGCTGACGACTTCAAATAGAACGCAGCACAACGTGGAACTCTTTTTCAGCAGTAAAGTGGGACATAGTCTGGAGAGGGATGTCAAACTCTCTAGACGCGAGCTAAATGATGATCACCACCACCATAAAACCACGCCTCTATTAGAAGGCACATGGATATTTTTGGATGTTCTGGTCTCAGCTTTACCTCTAGGATATTTTCTTAACTCATACCGAGGGAACTTTTTTTTACAAATTCGGATGGCAACATACTTAGAGTTTTGGAATTATATCCAGGTAAGTTCTTTCCTATGAATGTGAAGGATACCACATTCATGGTTAAGAGGTTACAAGCCTCTTTTCCGCAACTCATTAACTTTTCACTCATCCCGAGCCAAAGATCGTCTGAAATAGAAGACTATCTTTTCTACCGATCGAGTCAAACTACAAGCAGTTTGATTCCCTAAAATCTTGGGGATATATAGGCAGGGATCTATGTAGAAAACTCGACTGCATACCAACCTCCCCCCTAATCCCTTTATCCCCCAGTTTCTCATTTTTATCAAAAACTCTAAAATCGAGATAACTTGTGAATTTTTTGAAAATCATGCTCAAAATCAAGCTTTATGAACTACAAGTGTCCGGAATTCTCATGAAACCTGAGATATGTAGGAAACCTGATACCGAAGTTCGGCTATAACTCCATGAAAATCGTGCGGAAAACCAACCTCTCTTAGATACGAATTTGTGGTCAGACAAAAATTAGGAACATCAACCTCCCTTTGCCTAGGATTACTTGCATCCATCCTACCCAAAGGGAGGGGGCAGTTGTTGACACCAAATTTTTGCTCTCCACAACTATGTTTAATCTCGAGTTTCTTCGATTTTCAAATAAAATCACAACAATTATTTTTTTCAAATAAACGCATTTTAAAATATGCATTTGGGTTAATTTATCATTTATGTGATAGTTATATATTTTTGTATTTGAATTTATGGGATAGTATAAATGATGTCATTTAAATGAACATTTTCATCAAAATTGGACTTTAAATTAAGGATTATTTGGAAAATAAATATAAATAATTAAATTTTGATTTAAATATAATTTGTTCTTAAAAATAATCTATTTGGAGAAATACTTGTTTAATTTTATCGAATCAAGAAGCTCAGGATTAAACAATGTGTTAATTCGTATCGAATTTTGATTTGATTTAGTCCATCTATTATATTTGACTATAATTGAAATCAAATTGGCCCTAATTGCAATGCAATTGGCCAAATTAATTTTCAATTTGGCCAAAACTTAAATGAATTGGTCAAATCCCAAATTCCCATATCCTAATTCCAGCCCAATCCTTAAAATTACCTCTTAAATCTACCCAAAGAAACCCTTTAACAACTTCAGCCTAACACCCCAGCCCACCTTCAAAATACCTTGACCCGGCCCACTATCCATCCATTACCTCCTTCAAGACAAACATACGTACAACTCTCACCAACAAACATACGTACCAACTCCAACATCGTGACCCAGAATCTGAAAATCCCAAACCAAATCGACTCGACCAGCCCCAACCAATTTTCTTCTTCTCTTCATTATCACGCGCTTCCCCCACGCATTCTGGTATGAAGAGGGATGCGGGTCTTCTAAAAATTAAGCTAGGTGGCGTCCCCCAACAGCTAGCTTGATAAATTTAGGGATTGTTGGTACGATTTCATACGTACGCGGCTGATTCCCAGTGGTTTGAGGTAATATCCTTTTACCCCCAATTATGGTTGGTCTACAATTTGGATTTATCCGAGAAAAGTTCAAAAATCCATATGAGTCATCGGTGAATAACGTTATCTGGAGTTTAAAATTCAAATTCCTTTGGAAAAAACCATAGTTTACCCCATTGGGCTTCTATATAAAGAGCTCACACTGAGCTGAGAAGGGGGGATTCTTTTTCGGGAGGGTCACTATTTTTTAGGCTTCGAAACTTTGGAGAAAAGAATAGATGATAAAATTTCTGGGGTAAGAGGAGGGAGGTTGAAAATTCTAGGGTTCTAAGGGTTCTAAGTTAGGGTTCCTTTTTCTTTCTTTCTTTAGCTTTTCGTGGGAGAGGTTTAGAAATTGGGAGTCAAAATTTGGGTTCTTTCATAGAAGTTTTGGGGGGCTCTTCTCTCTTATCTCCCAGGGGTTTCAAAATCTCTAAAAGGTAAAGGCCAAAGGAACACTCCGTTGGTGGTGGACGTCGTGAGATTCGAGTAGCGAGGACTTCACTGATAGCTCGTTCATCCCGTTTGTTAACCTGAAAGAGCGGTTCATCGACATTGTCGAGTTGAGGACTGATTTCTAGTAGTTGATATACTGCTGATAGCTCGTTGTCCCATTTACTGCCCCGAAGGAGGTAAACATGCTATTCCCTCTTAATTTTACTATTTCTGCTTCATCCACCTTTTCTCCATAGAAGTAATTATGTGTTTGTCATGAATGAGGCTGGATTTACTGTCGTAGAGGCCTTGAGAGCCATAGGGTATCGCGAAGAGAATTGCGCTTATGGTTTGAAATAAGGTGCTTGTTGTTCTTGATTTGATGATTTTTAGGATAGTCTCTTAAGTTCACTTTTCTGCTCTGGATGATGATTCTTTTGGCATAATAACTGTGTTCATTATTTTCTTTCGGTTTAGCATTATCTTCATCTCTAAATATGATACTTTCAATCAAATGTATGCCCATCCCTCTTTAGTCCATTTTGCTATGACATTGGATTTCGGTTGCTTCTTTTTAACTTGAACTTCTTTTGTTTTCTATTTGTTCAGGGACAGACTTAATTTTTGTTATTGTATTTTAGAATAGTTCCCTCAAGACTAATCGACGTTGCACTTTCTTTGTTTTTCTTTGAATCAACAGCAATCGTCTCCTAACAATTCTTGGACTCCGGTTAGCAAATTGTAGTAATCGACCTAAAAAGGGGTATTTAGATGTTTCAATTTACCGATTTGTTGAAAAAGGATAGAATAGGTTTCAAGTGACCAAAATATGGTATTTTACAATGCTCTATTCACCTGGTTTATTTTAGTTTATTTAAATGGTATCACCTCGATCTGTTTAAATGCAGTAGATATGTAGCTGCTCTCAGGCTATCTGTTCTAATCTGTTTTTTGTTACAACTATTACCTATTAGTTTGAAATGTTTAAATGCTAATGCTTACGCATATTAAGTCTCCACGATGCTCTAATTAGTTAAAAGTGTGTCATTCCTACTTATTTATGGGTCATTCCATTTTAATTAAGGAGGATGGTACACGTTTTTTCTGGGTCTTCATGATCTGTTTAGAATGAATACCGGAGTGTAAAACCCACCTCTTTGCCTATACTCTTCTTTGTTTAATGAATGACATTTTTTTATGTATATTCAACCTATTTGTGACCATCTGTTAGAATCTTAGTCGCTTAATTAGTATATTGTGATTCTCTTTATATTTTTCCTGGGTCGAGTATGTATTACTCAAAGATTCATATTACGCTGGCACTGTTAATTAAATCCGCAGACATCTTTCTCTTTCCTTCCGTTAATCATGTGCTTATGTGCTTTATTCTTCTGGTTTTTTGCATGAATTTTCGTTGGAGTCCAAACGGAATCTTTGCATTCCTTAAGGGGCCATTGAGGCCTATCCTTCCTGGAAGATTTTGGAAGTCGATCTCGTAGTGCATGGATAAGAAAATCGAAAGAAGGAGAATGGATTGAAATCCCATGGTTGAAGCGGCTAGGAGACTCAAAAGTCTTATTTGTTGTTTTATTTAGTCAAGTATTGTTTTCTTTATTTATTTTTATTCATTTATTCGGGCCACGAAGCCAAATTTATAACTAATATAGGTGGAGCAAGCTCGAGCTAACGGCTCAAAAACATAGAAATAGGACAGGTGGAAGACGGGCTAAAAGCCCAATATCTAGATTAGGACAGGGTTGTCGATTTGGGCCTACTGGCTGAAGTCCTTATGCTTCTACCCTTTCCCTTTTACTTTTGCTAATTTGCTTTATGTGTTTTCTTGCGAACCTAGTTAAAATCCCTAACTAAGTCGCTAAAAGCTGGTTTTGCATAAACACCAAAATATTTGTAAAATCGCTTTTTTTTTAAAAAACCAATCTATTTTCTAAAGTTAGTCAAAAGACGTTTTCAAACAGTCCAGATAACCGCAAGTTAGCGGACGTGTTAGGTGTCTAACACCTTCCTAAAACGTTAATAGGAACCGGTTATCTAGAATCTTTGACTTAAAACTATTTTTTTGTTTTGAATCATTTTAAGTATTTATAAAGGTTTCTTAATTCCTTTTCAAAATTAAGTGGTGACTCTCTTTCAAAAGTCAAAATTTTCGCAAAACAGAAATGGAGACTCTGCTGGGGAATTTAACTAAGTTCTAATCAAATGTTTGATTTCGTCTTTTGATTAAGTATCTATATGTTTATATGTTTTGATTCTGTAAAGTTTAACTATCGCATCCCATAGCATATTCCTACATTATTTAAACTGTTTTGGGGTTTCGTGCGTATCCCGGCCCCTATTGATCGATTCCAGAAATGTGTTGGAAATACAAACAGTTTATTAGCATGTGAGTCATCTGATGGCTGTTTGTATTTTCAAACTCAAGTTGTCCGCTTGAGAACCAGTGTTTAAACCCATTCTAGACACCGAGGATGGAACGAAACCAAAACCCTATATTAGGCATGAGCCTAGGATGACCCAATACCCGAGCGGGGTATTGGGCCCATTAGAAAACTTTACCTACGTCTATTGACCCCGAGTCAATCACAGACAGATCATACTTATGTGTTTGAGAAATATATGCTTTTCTAAATTCAATCCATTATCCTGTGGGGGTCGGGAAAAGCTTGATTTGCTTACTTTTATAAGGAGAATTAAAGCAAGTTCAAGCAAGAAATTGATCGATTTGGTAGGTTGAATCTAATGCACAGTTTACAGACGTCACTAATATAAGAAATGGACGAAGCTTAAAAGGCGAAGGCTGATAGAAGAAGCACTCAGGAATTAGTATTTTCTATCCTCTATGTGGGAGTTTATCATCTTTCATGTTATTTCCCTTTTTTCCTAAAGATTGTATCCCTCTTTTGTTAGCGTTTGTAGGCATTTATACCCTTTTTCGTGTCTATATAAGTTTGGGGGTTAATGGATTGACTTCGAGGAAGCATATATTTTCTTCAAAAATCATTAGGCCTGAACCCTTGGCTCAAAAAGGGTCACCCCAGCTAGGATATGCGTTATTATAATGTTGTTGTGTGATATAACTGTTTTATGTGCTTATGTGCATATGTTTGAATCAAAGGCAAGTTTATCCACTATGTCCTATGGACGAACATGGCTATGACTCAAACAAATCTATATGGTTATTTCATGTCAAATATTTTCCATTATTTATCATATACGGAAACTAACATATCTGCCTTTGAGTTGTTTTACTTTACAGATAATAGAAATTACTCCGTGTTGATAAACTGGCAGAACATCCCTACTTCAGCCGATCGAAAACGCAGAAAATCCCATCCTCTGACCATCATTCAAAAATTACGGGAAATGACGAAGAAAGCGCACTGACTATCCGAGATAATGTGATAGCGGAATAGAATGAGCTGATTGCGGAACTTGCAAGAAAGTTAGAAATGATTCAGGAGGAAATAAATCGCATTCGAGATTTGGCTAACTTGGCTATCACCGTCAATGCCCCTGCTCCAGGGGGACACAGGACTCTACTCCAAATTTCTCCCCTCAGTACCCCTATTCTCGGGGATCAGCCGAATAACGTATCTTCCGTCTCTGCTCCTCCATTCATCTAAAATACCAATCATGAAAATAACCCAGACGCCTACTATCCATCTCTAACCCCACAAAATCCGTCTCCGAATACATTCCCAAATCTTCAAAACACATTTTCAAATCAACAAAATGCATTCCCAAATCCGCAAGATTCACTCCCAAACCCACAAAATATATCAAATCTACCTTCGAATCCACCAAATTCATTTTCAAATCCTCAAAATCCTTCTCATATTCTGCCAAACTACTCGCAAGGTCCACGGAACCTTCCTAATTTCCAAAATGTCCTCCCCACTTACCAACCAAATTCCCTTCATCCGCAAAATCAAGCCTCCCTTCCAAATCCTCCTCACGCCATCACATCCCCTGATATCTATAATCCCCTTCCTCATCTCAAGATAGACCATTACGAGAAGAAGGAGAAAGAGTGAAGGACCGAGCATGAACGGAAGTTGCTAGCTATGAATGAAGAAATCATGAGGATCAAAGAATCTCATGGAGTGAGGGACCACGACGGTTTAGGATATGACAATTTATGTGTTCACCCGGGAGTAGACCTACCAGATGGGTACAAAGTCCCCAAGTTTGAGATGTTTAACGGTACCGAAAATCCAATGGCCCATCTGAGAAGGTACTGTGAGCAACTGGTAGGGATAAGGAAAAATGAGGCATTTAATATATAAATAGTCCCTGAACGATATTCACTAGATTGGATCAACCAGAAGAATGATGAGAGTTTTGGAGACTATGCTTTTCGTTGGAGAAAAGAGGCTGCTAAAGTACAACCTCCCATGTCTGAGGAAGAAATGGTATCAGTTTTCTCTCGTGCACAGGAAGGAGAATTTTATACCAGGATGGTATCCGTGGTCAGAGCAACTTTCACAGATTTAGTAATGATTGGGGAATCATTAGAGGAAGGCATCCGAACAGGAAAAATTGCCAAAACCCCAACATCATCTGAATCTTCTACATTTCCAAAGAAGAAAAGAGAGGATGTGATGTGGTCTCTACTAATTTTGTTGATAAGTTAAAGAGGAAATTCAAGCCTAGAAATATTCTTTCCTCGTCATTATCACCAAGTTTTCAGCCTATATTCTATGCTCAACCCCAATGTCAAGCTCCAAATCCAAATATTTTAGCCCAGTACCAAGTTCCACAACTAAATTATCAGCCTCATACTCAAGCTACTTTTCCAAATAACCAAATAAACACCCAAACATCTCCAAATTATCATCAACTACCTCCCCCCATAAATAAGAATCATTATAACCCTCCACGTCCAAATTTTGAAAAGAAACCTCCCCGAAACTTCACCCTGCTAGCTGAAAGTCATACCCAGCTCTTCGGAAGATTAATGTAAGCTGGTTATTTGCAACCGATCCAGCCAAAGCCTATCGATCCCAACTCCCTGTTTTATCATCTCAATCAAAATTGGGCTTATCATTCAGGAGCAGCGGAGCACAGTACTGAGGATTGTATTAACTTGAAACATAAGATCCAAGATTTGATAGATCAGAAGGTTATCACACTTCAGTCGCAGACACCAAATATTAACAGTAATCCATTTCCTAACCATGGGGGACCTACAGTTAACATGATTGAAATAGATGCTGAATGGACGTCTAGCAAGGCCATCGCTAAGGCAAATTCAGAGGGACTCAGAAGAACAGAAGAGGTGGAAAAGATAGATAAAGTTGTGGCTGCCTCAAGTAAGGATTTGTAAGGAATTTTTGAGCCTGTTATGGTCCTAAGAAAGAATCTAAGCATGGGATAGAGTACCAGTTAAGAAGGAAAAATGAGATCAAAGATAATTCAAAGGAGATTTTTTTTAGGCCCTTGCCGATCTTGTACCAGTCATTTCCCGAACATGAGGTGTAAAATGATGATGGTCTTGGAGATGGGATAAGAGATTTGTTCAAAGGATACAAGAACGTATTTAGAAGTTTCCTAACAATAGTCGCTAGTAAAAGCGACTTTGCGTCTACTAATCGTCTACCTTGAGTACAGGTACATGTAGAAAGCAGAACGCTGACAAATGAAGTCAGGTAAAATTATGCATTATACCTGCAAGGCATTGCCTCAAGAGCTATTGCATATCATTGCCCCAAGGGCCGTTACACATCATAGCTGCAAGGCATTGCCGCAAGAGCTATTCCATATCATTGCCCCAAGGGCCATTACACATCGTAGCCTCAAGGCATTGCCTCAAGAGCTATTGCATATCATTTCCCCAAAGGCCATTACACATCATAGCCACAAGGCATTGCCTCAAGAGCTAATGCATATCATTACCCCAAGGGCCATTACGCATCATAGCCGCAAGGCATTGCCTCAAAAACTATTGTATATCATTGCCCCAAGGGTCGTTACAAATCATAGCCGCAAGGCATTGCCTCAAGAGCTATTGCATATCATTGTCCCAAGGGCCATTACACATCATAGCCGTAAGGCATTACCTGAAGAGCTATTGTATATTATTTCCCCAAGGGCCAATACACATCATAGCCACAAGGCATTGCCTCAAGAGCTATTGCATATCATTTCCCCAAGGGCCATTACACATCATAGCCGCAAGGCATTGCCTCAAGAGCTATTGCATATCATTTGCCCAAGGGCCATTACACATCATAACCGCAAGGCATTGCCTCAAGATCTATTGCATATCATTTCCCCAAGGGCCATTACACATCATAGCCGCAAGGCACTGCCTCAAGA
>NW_025839534.1:0-3419 GCF_002878395.1 Capsicum annuum | reverse complement strand
AATGATAAATAATTAAAATCCAACAACTCTAGAAAACTTCTAAATCCGTCTGCAAAAACTCTATTACATACTAAAAGGACCACTGTTTGGATCTGGGACAAGGGACCCAGTGGATCCAAATCAAAATAAATAACATATTCTGAAATAAACAGGCCTTCTGGAATAGAGAAGGCTCACCGCTGCACAGTCTCTTCTTTCTGAAATCTCTACTGCTTTGCCGGACCTCTAGATTGAGCCTCATACATTGGAAGATAGGGGGTCAATATAGTTGTACTGATACACAGAGCAAATCTAATATAATATTTTTTTATTAAACATATATGAAAGAAATTTAAAACAATTCATAAATATATCATATGGTAAGAATCACATGAGCATATTTAAAAGACTCAATAAAATCATCTGAACTCTGTGACACATCTTTATTTTACTTCTGCGCTAGGTGGTGTACCCTACAACCCTGAAATTTCATGGGCTATATGGAATCTGCCATTAACTCAGCAGCTAAGTCCCCAACACGAGTTTGCCACAAGGGTTGGAGTCTCTGTCTCTACTACGCCACAGGATCGTCGCCAGTGTAAAATAATAATATACTCGTATCGGCAAAACACAATTTTTAGGCAATGAGTCAGTTGACTCATGCCTTCTTCAGGTAACCACCAAACCCTCTTTAAGACAATTTTTTAACTCTTTAAAACATGTTTTCTTTGAAATGAAACTCTGAAAACACTATCTCTATTATGGCATACATTTATATGGTATCGTCATAGCATTGACTTGCAAGTCGCATCTCTGAGCCATTAATAGCTTATTACAATTCTCTTCTTTCAAAACATATGGTTTGCGACCATGATAATTTCGAAGAACTCTTTCTTAAAACTCATGTAAACACTTGCAAGAAACTCTGTTTTTCAACATTTCAAATACTCAAGGTGTTCATGTCAAAGTTCTCAATCACATGGAATTCCTTCTCTTTTAAACAAGGATATAGTTATATAAAGAAACTCCCTCTCATCATCTCTAAATCATGTTCAAATACTATGATATTAAGAGAAACCACTTTCGCACCATAAAACATGCATTTCAAATCATTCCTAACAAGATCATAAACTTCAATTTATCACGACAGAGACTTCATAATTATGCTCTCAATCAATCTTAAAAACTCAATTTCATACATATACATATGAGTATAAATTAATTTAAGGGGACGG
The DNA here is from genome assembly GCF_002878395.1 of Capsicum annuum. Lineage (NCBI taxonomy): Eukaryota > Viridiplantae > Streptophyta > Magnoliopsida > Solanales > Solanaceae > Capsicum > Capsicum annuum. The sequence continues at coordinate 2,205 of NW_025839534.1, read as the reverse complement.
GCCTAAAGGCCAAATAAATAATAGCATTGAAACATTCAAAATGCATAATTTAAAACATAGATTCCAAAACTCCTTTATAAATTCATGCTTGATAAAACTTAAATCATATTTAAGTGTTTTCATAAGCCCATGTAGTTTTAGAAAAAATCCCACGTACCTTAGGTTATGAATTTTGGATGAACATTTGCTATTGGGATTCTACTTGTGTTTCTAATGGATGATTCTTGATGCTCTCAGATTGAAAATTCCAATTCTTGAATCAATTTCGAGAATTGACGGTCATATCTTAAGTTCCCTTGGATTTTTTTGGGTTGAAACCCTAAGAAGTATTCTTGATGAATTTTAAGGAAAATATCAATAAAGTGGTAATTTGAGAGTATAATCCGGTGTTAAGGATAAAAACAGGTGGGGGAAAATGACTAAATTGCCCCCTTGGACGCGGATCATTAAAAAACTAAAACAACTAGGCATCGACGCGCTAGGCAATGCGGCGTGTTGATGCCATCAATGCGATACCAGACGCATAGCGCCCTAACGCGCCAAGCCTTAGTACTTTTGCCTGGCAGTTTCTACACAAAATTGACCATCGCGACGGGCGATGTGGCGTGCCAACATTGCATTGGTCCACTGATTTGGGACACCAAAAAAGGTCTAAGCGCCGCCTAAAAAATTCAAAACATGTCCAAGATGTACTATCGAATTGCACTATCATGAAAAAACTTAAAAATTAACTATCGAGGGTCGGGAAGGTCATAAAATAACTCCTCAAAGATTTGAAGCTCAAAATGAGACTAAGTCCTTTTTACACATAGAAAAATTTTCAAGTTTTCAACTCTATAATCATGCTACTAGGATATAACACATGGAGGAATTTTGTGGAGTATTACATTATCCCCCCTTTGGGATCATTCATCCCCGAATGATAATGTGGAACACATAAAAGTACGATTTCAACTATACTAAAGGCATAGAAAGATTAGGGGAAAGATTTTACCTTTTGTTTCATCATCCGCCGAATCAAAAATGTTTGCGTATCTAGCCCGCATATCATCTTCTGGTTCCCAAGTAGCCTCTTCAACTTTCTGATTTTTCCACAGCACCTTAACCAAAACTATTTCCTTGCTTCTCAGTTTCTGGACCTGATGCTCTAGAATAGCAACGGGTTCCTCCTCATAAACCAAGAAGTCTTTCATATTGATCTTCTCTATAGGTAATACTAAAGAATAATCTCCAATACACTTATTCAGTATGAATATGTGAAATACGAGATGGACAGAAGCTAGACTTGTGGGCAATTCTAACTCATAAACAACCCCACCTATCCTTCTCAAAATCTGATATGGCCCTATATATCGAGGACTCAACTTCCCCTTCTTTCCGAATCACATAACTCCCTTCATAGGAGAGACTTTGAGAAACACCCAATCACCAACCTCAAATTCTAACTTCCATCTTCTATCATCAGCATAGGATTTCTGTCGACTCTGAGATATTTTGAGTCGTTCTCTAATGATTTTCACTTTCTCCATTGCCTGATGAACAAGATTAGGCCCAAACAATCGTATTTTACCCACATCATACCAGCTTATCAGTGACCTATATATTCTCCCATACATTGCCTCAAAAAGAGCCATCTTAATACTGGCATAGTAACTATTATTATACACAAACTCTATAAATGGCAAGTAATCAACCCAACTACCTTTGAAGTCAATCACACAGGCCCTCAACATATCCTCAAGGGTATGAATTGTGTACTCGGCTTGCCCATCTGTCTGAGGGTGGAAAGTCGTACTCAGGTTCACTTGGGTACCTAAACCCCTCTGAAAGAATCTCCAAAACTGCGAAGATAATTGCGTACCTTGGTCAGATATGATGGATACAGGTTCCCCATGCAAATGAACTATTTCTTCAATGTACATCTTGGCATAATTATCTCCCGAATAATTAGTTCTCACGGGCAAAAAGTGGGTTGACTTGGTCAACCGGTCTACAATTACTCAGATAGAATCATACAAGTTTTTGGACCTCAGGAGTCCCATAATAAAATCTATATTGATCATCTCCCACATCCATAGAGGCAAGGCTATCTCCTGGGAAGTACCACCTGGCCTCAAATGTTCCACTTTAACTTGTTGGCAATTCAAACACTTGGAAACAAAGGCAGCCACATCACGTTTCATATTATTCCACCAATATATAGTT
>NW_025839533.1:0-2320 GCF_002878395.1 Capsicum annuum | reverse complement strand
GGACACTTCAAATGGCTTAACTAACAGTTCGAGTATTCTTTCGAACTTTCCAGCAACCAATGGAGTAACATAAGATAATGTAGAACCGGGATCAATTAAGGCATATACATCGAATGAAAAGATAAACAACGTACCCGTAACCATATCTGGGGAAGCCTCTAATTTTGTCGATCCGCTAAAGCATACATATAATTTTAAGCCCCGCTAGAACTCGTGGCTCCTCCATCACCACTAACATGACTCATTGGTTGTGCACCCCTTCCTGAATAAGGCATCGATGATGATGATGTAACAAATGACCCCGTAGGTCGTGCCATACCCTCTATGCCCCTTCGTGGGCATTCTTTCATCATATGCCCCGACATACCGCACCAAAAGTAAACATTAGTCCCCAGCCGATATGCGCCCAAATGATACCTTCCACATTTATTATATGGCTCCCGAGGAGGTCTCGATTGGCTCATATTCCCTTGCCCTTGGTACCCCACTGTCTGCGAACTCTGACTCTCACTTCTGTGCCCAAATTAATTTCCTTTGGACCCTTGGAACTGTGGTGGGGCACTAGCTGCAGAATAAGAGGATAATGGCCTAGGTGGTCTAGCAGAAAACTGTGGTCTAAACCCTCCTTGGGATGCCATGAACTGCCCTGTAGATCTGGCCCTCTTGGAATATCCTCTTTCTAATTCTTGTGTTCTTTTCATCTGCCTTTGATCTTCCATTTTCTGTGCAAAAGCTTGGATCCTCGCTATGTCCATATCTTTGTTCAAAGCGGCAATAGTATAATCTCTAACCAGATATGGATCTAGCCTATCCACATATTGATAAACTCTGTCATCCATAATAGATACAATATTAGGAGCATATCTCGACAAGGAATTAAATCAGAGACTGTACTCTCTCACGCTCATATTCCCCTAACGAAGATTCAAAAACTGATCTGCACGGGCCTGACGAATCTCGAATGGAAGATAATGATCAAAAAATGTCTCTTTGAACTCGTGGGGGTGTATCAATACCCCTAGATAGTTTCCAGTCCTCGTACCAATATATAGCCTCCCCTTTAAATCTATACACCGCTAACTCCACTGCCTTTCTACCCGTTACATGCATAACATCTAAGGCCCTTTGAATTTGATCAATAAAGTCCTGTGGGTCCTCGGTAAGATCTGATCCAGTAAAAGTGGGAGGATCCATCTTAACAAAATCCTGTGTTCGAAGGCTAGCTGCCCTATCTATATCACTAGGGCCCGTGGTAGGAATGACTTGCTCTTGAGCTTGCCCAACAACTATACGAGTCAAAAGTTGCACTGCATTTCTAAGATCTTGATCAACAGCATTAATAGGTGGCTCTGGGGATATAGTTCTCCTCCCCCTTATTTCTTCCGGAGTGGAGAAAGTTTCTGATGCATGCTCAGCTGAAGCCTCACTTTGATTAGCTGGTATAGTGGGTGACTTACTAGTCCCCTCTCCCGCAGCCATATCTACTTGCTTACCGATATTCTTGCTTCTGGTAACCGGCATCATTACTACAATAAGATAAACAAACGAATTCAGTGGTCAACTATGACTTCATATACAATATAGGCTCTATCGCACGATCTAAGACATGAAGAAAAGAAATAATTCCTAAATGTCCATAGCCTCCTGTTTATAGATGCGGTGCACGACACTCCGATAAACAAAACTCTACGTAGACACGGCTTTGTAGACTTACTAGGACGAACTTCTCTGATACCACTTTTGTCACGCCTCAAATCCTATTGGGGCGGACTGGCACCCATAACCGAGGAGGCCTGGAGAACCAGCTCATAACCTTATACTTCCCATGCATACCTCTATTACAACCTGAAATTCGGACAGCATCATGTCGCATATAAAAGAAAATAATCACCTGTATAAGCTCGAGCACACATATATATGTATATACAATACTTGGCTGTTGGAGCCATCACGTCTATTAACAAAACGCCACCTTGACTATACATTAGGTCTACAAAGCCTCTAGACAATACACAGAGTTTAACTAAAGTCGGGACACACCCCGCTATATAACTAACTTCTATACAATACTAAAAGTGACTGGATATGACACGGAAAGCCCCGAAGAAAACTGGAGCTCACCAAAAGCAACTGGATATCCTGGCTCCTACTTGTGCGGTGTATGAGCTGAGGTACCTGTGCCTGCAGCATGAAATGAAGGTCCCCCGTGGGGGACGTCAGTACAAAATATGTACTGAGTATGTAAAGTTGTAGATAATCACATATGATATAGGAGCTCAATAAAAATCAGAAACAAGTGAATAAATCATAATAGGAGTGG
>NW_025839532.1:0-1417 GCF_002878395.1 Capsicum annuum | reverse complement strand
ACATTGTTTGACGTGTCCTACGATGAGAACCTCTTTTGAGCCAGAGGTAGGTCTATCATTGTTTAAGATATAATTATGCCATAAAATAATGCCATTTGCTCAAAGATAAACCCAAAAAGAATAATAAACTTTATTTCATTCGAACTATTTCAACATTGCAAAGATAAATAAATACAAGAAAAATGAATGCTAAACTAAATTCTAAATATGTCATCTTCTTACTCCTTCTTGTCGGCTTCTAGGGCCTTGTCATAGCAGTGGTGGCTTGTCAAGAGATAAGATAATGCTAATTTTCCCCCCATGCTCCCCATACTGCTACAGTCTTTTCCTTGTTGGTCAAACTCATCACGAAGTTCTTGCACTTTTATTTCCATTGCCAGGGCACGGTGCTTCAAAGATTCCAGTTGTTTCCCTATATTGACCATTTCTTTGGCATTCTCTGTAATTATGTGGTGGTTGCATGCTTCAGATTCTAGAGTCCTCTTCTTGAACTTATGGTAGAGGGCTTGTTCTTCGGCCTCCTTGTCATTGATATGTCTACCCCTTTTGATGCCTGTGGTCACCTTGTTCTTCCACTCAGTATGCAACCATTCGATATAACCCAATGCATAGCCTACATTGTATCTGTCTGACGCAATGCTCTCTATGTCTATGCGGGTCTTTTTACCCTAAGTCTTGGCAATGTCATGCCCATTTGGAATCTTATCATCTTTGTAGTTGACTCGGTATGCATCCATGTTAGTAACTCATGGAATTAATTATTTCCTTCCTGCTTGCCTCATTACTCTAGTACGAAAGTATGGTTTCAGCCCATGAAGTCCCATTAGAATCAAGGGTTCTTGTTGTTGATTAGAAATCACAAAATCTGTACTCGGTAACCATTCGTACATCCATTAGATGGAATCCTTAGTCAAGGCCCCAAACATGCTTCCCCACTTCTCTGTCTCATTCGGTCGCTTGATCCTTTTGACTCCCAGTGTGACTCGGGTATCATGGGCAGTTATGTTGTCGATTCTAAATGATCTAGGCATGCTTTGTACACCATGGATTTTCTGAAGATGCTCAATCAACCATAACTGTAGTAAAAAATTGCACCCTTCAAAATGTTTGGAGCCATTTTTTCAACGCCTAAGGGATTGTTAAATATCTTCCACTATCATGGGTACAATCGTGCAAGACCCCTTTTGGATCCCATTGCACAAGGCATCAACTGTGGTGATCAGACGAGTGTGATTGCTCCAATTGGAAAGACCATGGTTCCTAGGAAGTAAACGATTAATGCAAAGAGTCGTTTATCTTGATGGTGATGGTTTAGCATTGAATGTCTTCGATAAATATCTAAACCATTGTTAATGAGAACAAAACTTAATGTATTGGTCTGAAATATGATATATTGCAATAGCATTTGTATGCATTA
>NW_025839531.1:0-1144 GCF_002878395.1 Capsicum annuum | reverse complement strand
AAAGGTTGATAAAAATATGTTAAAATTTAGTTCGGGGTAATAGGACCTTGTGAAGTTGGAGTGTGTCGTACAGGGGTGGCTCAAGCATATTCATGGCTTAAGGTGAAAATTAAACGGAGGCTTTAAATTTTTAAGAAAAAATACTTTTTTTAATAAACTCTATTTTAATTAAACGGGTTCAATCCTTGGAAACAGCCTCTGGCAGAAATGCAAGGTAAGGCTACGTACGATACACCCTTGTGGTGGGGACCTTCCCCGAACACCACGCATAGCAGTAGCTTTAGTGCACCGGGCTTCCCTTTGTTTCTATTTTCAAAATTATATAATCGATTTTTTAAATTATTTTTTTAAGTAATAATATAATTAATTCATTTCTTGAGACACAATACTCTAGATAAATGAACTACTTCTAATAATTCTTTCCTTTTATATAAAAAAATTAGTTTTCTATAAATAATATTTATAATAAATGAGGCCCCTCAAATTTGGAGGCCTAAGGCGGCCGCCTATATTTTAAAGAGGTAAAGCCGCCCCTGGTGTCGTAGCAGATTTGGTCATAGTCTAGGAGGACTAGATCCTTTACTCTTTGTTAATTAGTAGAGGTTCGTATTGTCATTAAGACTGGTAAGGTAAGACTTAGCCCCTTTGCTTGTATTACCCCTATTTAGGTTTTTGTATTCTTACTTTAAAAAAAGGCAGCTAGAACTCTGTCTCGTGATATAAATTGGCCCCAAGTGACCATCAACCAAAATATGCGCAAACTTGTTTGGTATGCTGGTTTTGATTGACAAAAATACCAATACGGCTATGTCATTTCAGTCCCCACATAGTTTGACAATCAATACAGATAAACTGAGAAATGTTTTTCTTCTCTTTTTGACTAGACTACCATGTTTGCATTTGCATTATTGAAAAAGGAAAATAGTATGATACGCAAATATTTATTGTAACAAGGGCTTACACAGTTATGTCACTAAACAAGTAGTTTTAAGCATTTCATAATATACCATTAAAAGTTATTTTTACTAAGCAAAATGAAGTGTTTAAACTATTTTTTGGTATAAAATAATTTTTTTATGAACATACTAAAAAGTTAGATGATTGTGATTTTCACAAGCTTCTATTGAAATGTCATCTCACATTG
>NW_025839530.1:0-2315 GCF_002878395.1 Capsicum annuum | reverse complement strand
AGGGTGGGTCAGAATTTCAGTCTACCAGCTTATACCTACCGACCGAGGTTTTGTTTAGGGAGCTCCGACTTATCCTTTTCGTTCTAGTGCGGGTTTGAGCTCATCTTCTTTCATTTCTCAATAGGACACGTCCCTTTCCGCTTCATTGCCTTTCTCAACTCAACTCTCGTGGCACTATCCATAACATCAAGACACTCTAATGAGAAAAGGTGGAAGGCGCACTTCCCTCTTGAATTGCGTTTGTGGGGCTTCTTGCTTTGGCATCTGTCTTGTCCGTCTGAATGATGGGACTCCAAACGAAATGGTTTGAAAACCTCTTCCGAAGATCGATTTCTCTTGTTTTGGTTTGACTTGAACGCACGTGGCTCACTCGACCGAAAGAGTGCTTGAACATCACTCAAACTCTCGTCTTCATAGGCAGGCTAACGAGGAGGTTAGCCCTTTCTTTGGGGTGGGACTCTAATAGGGATTCGATTCCTCCTCTCCCAAGTGCCTGAACGTGCTATTTAACCTCTCAGGTAGGTCAAATTCCACTACTGACCCCCACAGCCCCTGATGGGCAATGCTCTTGGTGAGTCACTTCGTCTTTCACTATCGATGGTAAATCCTCTTGCTTAGCCTATTTCCTTTTCCCTTTGAGTTCAATCCTATCAGCCTTTGAGTCAGCGCTTTTACAGCCTGCCTTTCCATGGTGAGAATCCAATGCCCCAAAAACCTAAGGGTTTCTCCACAAGGTTCATCCACGGAGGGTGAGTCAGGGCCCAAGATCAGGCCGAAAGGCGTAGTCGATGGACAGCTTGTAGGTTTAGTAATCCTTCCCTCTTTTCTTATATTATAAATGACTAACGGAATAGTTGAGGATGTTATTTTCCTATTACGTATTAAAATAATGAAGTTGGTTAGTAAATTGAGCTTGACAAGCAACCTTTCCTCTTGATCTGAGGTGCGAAGAGAAAGATTTCTTTTTTATGACTTCCACTTATCGATCCCGACGCAGAAAAGTGACCGACTAGGGCAGGGCCCTATTGATAAATGAAAGAAAGGGCTTATGAGCCCTAGCCCTGTAAGCCCACACCTGTGTAAAGTAGATCGTTCAACACCTGATCTCTTTTTTGGGGTCCAGGCCGGTACTTTTCCCATCTTGTGATCAAGGCTGTGATAAAAGCCTGTTTTACCCCAAGATCAGTGAATAAGATCTCTTCTACTTTTCGTTGAGTTGTTCCCTTATCAACCCATCACGATTGATGAAGATAAAAAGAGGCTTTCACTCGTACTCGTTAAGAGCCAAACAAGCTTAGATCCAGTAACTGGGGTCTGTGGCTGACTGATATTGCCCATCACCATTTAGCTATTGCAATTCTTTTCCTGATATCGGGTCCCGCCATGCTCCCACGGTCCGCTTATCGAGGAATAAAAAGGAAGGACTCGGGGCCAGAGCAAGTTGGGTTGGGGTATAGAGCCATAAGCGCGGTGGGGGGTGACAGAGGACGTGCTCGTACGGTTCATAGAAGGATATGAAAAAGTACTTATTTTTTGGGAACTTTCACTCCTCTATATACGAAATATGACTTTCTAGGAGCATTACGATCTGCAGCTCAAATGGTCCCTTATGAAGTCTCTATTGGTCTTATTCTTATTGTGCGCCTTGTGAGCGCGTTTGGATCCGTGAAGGCAATCGCTCGGATGTTCCCCTAACCCAACCCAGGAACAGACCGGAGGGAACTGCAGCATTGAGAATGTCCGCGTCTCGTCGCAAGGCACATTTTTTGTTGTGGGTCATAAGGCGGGCAGCTTTATCTGATCAAGGGCCGGGACACAAGGGTCCTGGTACTATCCAGGTGCGAAGAACCCCGAAGGTAACTGCAATGGGTAGAAATCTCACTCATGGGCCTAAACGACAAGCAAATACTCGAACGTGAGAGCAAGGGATCACCCAACGAATGGACGAACTCAAGGGGGGAGGGAGGCAAGAACCATGCTTTTAGAGACCTAACCCAGCCCGGTCCGAATCTTATCTGAACTGCGAGAATAACTAACTAAGCCGTGCCATAAGGGGTCATTCTCCAAATAGGACGGGGCCAAGCCTTTAGGTTGTTTAAGTAGGTTGGGTGACATATCGGTCATAGGAGTACTCCGGGATATAAACCAGGGCAACAAAAGTGGAGCATATGATGATGCCGCCCATTTTTATTTCGTGGAAGTCCCCGACAGAGGAAAGGGTTGTAGGTGATGGCGCATTCTGCTTCTTATCTAGAGAGGGGCGTTCATCCACTTGACTAGTTGGAGAGGGGTGTCGAAATCCTTTTTATTGGTTC
>NW_025839529.1:0-1339 GCF_002878395.1 Capsicum annuum | reverse complement strand
TGCTAAGTTCAAAAATTATTTTATGTAAAAATAACACAAACACACACCTATCATATTTACGCAAATTCTCACCATTATAAAATAATTTTTAAAAATTTAATTAATTATGTGTCTTTGTTGGATATATCGAAAGCTAATTATGTATCTCGACAGACCCAAAATCAAAATAATATAGCTGGAGCTAATTATATATCTTTACAAGAAAAAAAATGTATCTTCGTTGACGGTATGATATATCTCGATAGATCCAAAATCAAAAAAAAATTATCAGAAACTAATTATGTATTTAACAAAGGAAAAAAGCGTATGGATTGTATCAAAAGCTAATTATGTATTTCGACTGACCAAAAACTGAAACTTTTAATAATTATACAATATGTCAAAATTTCTTGTAATTAAACTCCAAACTGTTTATGTATAAAAATATATCTTTGTTGAGTGTATGATGTATATCGACAGAATCAAAATCAGAAAAAAAAATATATCAAAAACTAAGTATGTATTTTTACAATGAAAAAAAGTGCAGCTTCGTTGGATGTATCGGAAACTAATTATGTATCTCGACAGATTCAAAATCAGAAAAAATATATCGAAAACTAAGTATGTATTTTTACAGTGAAAAAAAGTGAATCTTCGTTGGATGTATCAAAAACTAATTATGTATCTCGACAGACTCAAAAAAAAAAAAAACATATCAAAAACTAAGTATGTATTTTTACAGTGAAAAAAATGCATCTTCGTTGGATGTATCGAAAACTAATTATGTATCTCGATAGAATCAAAATTAAAAAAAAATATATCGAAAACTAAGTATGTATTTTTATAATGAAAAAAGTGCATCTTCGTTGGATGTATCGGAAACTAATTATGTATTTGACAGACTCAAAATAAAAAAAAAAATATCGAGAACTAAGTATGTATTTTTACAATGAAAAAAAGTGCATCTTCATTGGATATATTGGAAACTAATTATGTATCTCAGCAGACCCAAAATCAAGAATTTTAGTAACTATATAAAATAGTAAAATTTTCTTTAATTAAACTCCAAACTGTCGGAGCTAATGTTGTTTGCTCAAAAAATTTTCCTCAAACTAAGATAGCCCAAAAACCAATATTTCTAAACTATAAGGATCCAAGTGATAATAAACAAACTTATTTTTCTCCTTACAAAGAACTAAAGTACATTTTTCTACTTCAACTGACAAAATCATATCTAGTTCAACAATAATAATCCTAATATCCATAAAACAAAAAATTCCAAAGATAATGTTGATAACAGTTAGAGAAATTTCTTCTTCTTCTTCTTTGTACTTCAACTCACTTATTTCTACCAATAATA
>NW_025839528.1:0-1535 GCF_002878395.1 Capsicum annuum | reverse complement strand
AAAAGCGACGCTATCCGTCGCAATTTGTAATTATTTTTAATTTTTTTTATTTTTACAATAAAGCGACATACAACGTCGCTTTTTTTTAAAGTAAATAAAAATTTATTTTTCGCAAAACGGCGTTGTCCGTCGCTTTTTATATTTAATTTTTATTTTTTTATTTTTATTAAAAGCAACGAACAACGTCTCTATAATTTTTACTTTTTTAAAATATTAATTATAGAAAAGCGACATGTCCATCGCAATTTGTAAATATTTTTTATTTTTTTTTATAAAAAGCGGACAAAGTCTCTTTTGTTAAAATTAAATAACTTTATGAAAACGACACCGTCCATCGATATTTAATATTTTTAATTTACTATTAAATAAATAATTTTTATTAAAATATCGGGTCTTAATTCAGTCCAATTAGATTTCTCAATGTGTTTATTTTCTAACCATCTTGTACACAATTAATGTCAATTTTAATCAAATGGATATTAATTTTATTTTTGACACACTTTAAAGTATTTTTAATCTCAGTTGTGGTCAGTTTTTATTAAAATAAATAAAAAATAATTTTAAAAATCGACCACTTGTGGCCGATTTTTAATTAAAATAAAAAAGAAAATAATTTTAAAAAATCGGCCACTTGTGGTCACTTTTGTATTAAAAAATAAAATATTATAAAAAAGAGACCACTTGTGGTCGATTTTTATTGAAAAATAATTATATGTAAAATCTAATATATAATTTTTAAAAATTACACTGATCACACGTATTCGATAACCAACACAATAATAATAAATATCAATCAAGCTTAGATTTTGTAAAAAAAAAATTATACTAAGAAATATATCAAATTAAATAAATAAATTACGTTAATTATAATCTTTATCTTTTACTTATGTTTCAATATATAAAATAAATATAAAGTAGCGATTGATTGATTAACGATGTAGTAAAAAATTTGTAGAATCTATCCAAACATATTGAATACCTTGATTTGAAACGATAGAAGTAATAATATACTGTACGTTGAAGTTATATTAAGATAGACTAACCGATAATTCATCTGAGTATATGTGAAATAAGTTGTACTTATTATGGGATAGTAAAATCGTATATGTAATGTATATAGTACGTATTTAAGAGTCGATAGATATGTGTGTGTGTGTGTATGTATGTGTGTCTATATATATATATGATGTAGTGCTCGATGAACTATATATGTCAAAAACTAGCAGAATCTATCCAAACATATTGAATACCTTGATTTAAAGCGATCGAAGTAATAATATACTGTACGTTGAAGTTATATTAATGTAAGCTAATAATCAAATTAATCGATAACTCATCAAAGTATGTATATGAAATACGTCGCTTTACATTACGGGGTAATATACTCGTATACGTATGTGATGTATACAGTACGTATTTGAAACTTGATAGTCGATAGTCTGTATATCTCTGTGTATGCGTAAACCGATAATTCATCTGAGCATATATGAAATACGTCGTAATTATTATGGAATAGTAAAATCGTGTATGTAATG
>NW_025839527.1:0-1021 GCF_002878395.1 Capsicum annuum | reverse complement strand
GGTACCGAGACCCTTCTGAAAAGCTTTCCAAAATTGCGAAGTGAACTGAGTACCCCTATCCGAAATGATAGACAAGGGAACCCCATGTAGTCTGACTAGCTCTCGGATATACAATCTAGCATAATCCTCAGCAGTATATGAAGTATGAACAGGAAAGAAATGAGCAGGCTTAGTCAACCTATCAGCAAAAACCCAAATGGAATCATGATGGCGTCGGGAAGGAGGTAAACCACGTCCATATTTATCTCTTTCCACTTCCAGGTGGGAATACTAAACTCTTGCATTATATCACCAGGTCTTTGGTGTTCAACCTTAACCTGTTAGCATGTTACACACTGAGCTACAAACGCTGCTACATCTTTCTTCATGCCACTCCACCAATAGATTTCCCACAAGTCTCAGTACATCTTGGTGGCACCAGGATGAATAGAATATCGCGCCCTGTGCACTTCAGCCATAATCCTCTGTCTCAGATCAATCGAGAATAAAAGAATTTCAGAAAGATAACAAAATACAACTTATTAGTCAACTCCCAACATCTATACTAGTCTGACAAGACTCTAAGAAAATCAATAAAACAAGCAAGCCATTGAGACATGCCCCAACTGATTTATACTCAGTTATCAAATGTAAACAATTCCGTGAAGCCAATATCAGACATCATGTCCTCGGAACATGAGGACTCACCACAGCAAAGGATGTAGAATAGCGTGCCCAAAGAATCACTGTCAAACCTAGAACTGAGCACCTGAACCTACATTCTGAGAAAATGCAGCCCACATCCGAAGATGTGGGTCAGTACCAGGGAAAGGAACCGAGTATATGGGGTGTATGCAGTTGTATAAATATCATCATCAAAAATATTTATAAGAAATATGAAGGATGTATAAAAAACTCACATAGCCCGAAGAAAGTCATCATAATCAGGAGAGGATGAAATAAGTACAATAACACATGTGACTCATCATATAATCTATCAATCACTTTCAGTTCATCAAGAATATCAATTCTCATAATGTAA
>NW_025839526.1:0-5020 GCF_002878395.1 Capsicum annuum | reverse complement strand
GAGACTAAGTCATTTTAGCTGGCAATCTTCGGGATAAAACTTTTCAATCTTTCCGACATCCGCTTTTAGATTTTCAAGTTGCGTTACGATCGTAAAAGCTCATAGTTCATCTCGGATAAGTTTCGGAGTTTTTTGGAACGCATAAGGCTGTGTTTGGATTTCAAAACAGTAGCAAAACGCATAGCCTATTGCTCAGTTTTCAGCATTTCATGGTCAACTTCAAACAATCATAACTCCCTGTATATAATGAACTGTGTGAGATATAATATATCAAACGAAAGCTCTTTGAGTACTATTTTAAATTCAGTTGGTTTAATCCAATTTTATTATATGAGTAAAAAGTTATAATCGATTTACTCCAGCCTATCAAACTGTCAACTGAGGGACAGATTTGACCTTAATTGTTCCTTAGGGGTATTTTGGTCAGCCTTCACCCCTATATATGCCACCAACACTGGATATAATCCCTCCAACCCCAAAATACTCCTTCATTCATCAAAATTGCTCAAGAACACTCCTTAGGGTTTCAAAATAAAAATCCAAATAGTTCAAGATTCGACCGTAGGTTTTCGAAGATAATTACATATTCGGAATCACAAATCCGCGAGCTTCAAGAAACATCTAGTATTTTCGGAAATAGAGGTACGTGGGGTTATGGTGTAGTTTTTACGAACATGCATGCTTTTAAATGGGGGTTTTCAATCAAATGCTAATAACTTGCTTTCAATATGATTTCTAAGTCACTTTTCTTTATATCATGGGAATTGTTTGCCTATATACTTTAATGGTAGAAACCATGCATATGTGATTTGAGATTTTCCATGAAAGTTTGATAAATATGAATAATAAATTGCTTTCAAATTCCCATGATAATGTCTTGATGCCCCATATCATATTGTGACCAACAAAAGAGAGCATGAATTTGAAATAATTATTGTTCACCACTTGTAAATGATGAAGCACCTTAGTTTTTACATGATTATGCATATGTGGATGTGATATTGATGACTTGCAAGTCGGGTATGATGATATCCTATAGAATATGATACGTGATTGAATTAAATGAAGTTTGAATGCATTGATTTTACATGAGATAGGTGGATGCCCAAAGAAGGCGTTTGAGTGTAAGGGCTCATCGCTGGAAACCGTGTTTGCCGACACGGGAATTTGTTACCAGTCTAAGTGATCTTGTGTACTTGACTTTATGTCATTCCCAAATTGGGACTATAGGTAGGAGCCCCGGTTTAGTGATCTTGGGCACTACCATTGGGTCGAGACACCATGCTTCGTGGTCTTGTGTGTCTCTCCCTCACTTATACTCTTATCTCAGCGGCAACCGAGGTTTGACAGTTGGTGTAAATTATGTAGGGTATTCCACCTAGTTCAGTTGCATTTCATTGTTGTTGAGAAACTATTGCATTATGCCAATGTGTTTTCAAATGATTTGATATGAAAATGCTTTATAATGGCTCTCAACTATATTTTGTAAAAATATTATGTTTTGTTTTGATATCTCTGTGTGTCAATACTTTTGTGCTAACCCCCTCCCCTCTCCAACCTCTCAGGTTCAGAGGCCCAGTCTAGGGGTCAAGAGAATCAGTAGATCATTCAGACAGAGTTGCAGAGACAAGTGGTGAGCCTTATATGTTTCGGAAGGTCTTATGTCCTGTAGTCCTTTTATCTTATATTTAGTTTTGGAGTCTACTGGGGGCCTTGTCCCAGTTTATATACAGTTACTTGACTCAGTCATTTGTTAGAGATTTTCGCAGACAGTTGTTTAGAGGTTGATTGATATTGGGGGAACTTTATTTCCCCGTTATTGTTTCTTTTCATATTTATGACCATGTTTTTGAATTATTGTGTTTCTTCCGCATTACTTTAATCATATGAATTATGTGCATGATTACTAGACGGATAGGGGTGTTTCGGGCCTCCATGGTTCGAAATGCTCATCACGGCCAGGCCCTGGTTTGGGTCGTGACAAACTTGGTATTAAAGCACGGTTCATGGTCCCAGGGTGTCTGTGAAATCGCGTCGGGTAGAGTCTTACTTATGGGTGTGTAGCGCGCCACACTTATAAGCAGGAGGCTACTAGGCGTTTAGGAATATCTCTCTTTCTCCATGTTCTAGTTCGTGCAATAGAGTCAGAATGTTCCTCTTTCATACTCTAATTCGTGCTATGGTGTCGCCCATACGAAAGTAAAAAGTCATCCCACATTCTTTCCTTACTCTAATGTCCTCAGATATGTCTCATTATTGAGGTGATTCAAGTACAGAAGTTTAGAATCTAAATGGTATGGTCCTTTCTGATTGAACCATATAAGAGTTAAAATTTGTGCAAAGACTTGATAAGAGTCCGTTAGTGCTTCAATGTGTATTGATTTCGATGTAAACATTGATCCTGATGGAATCGTGCTTTTCAACTTGAGGTATTAGTTGGATTTAGTCCCCTTCAAATTTATGTTACAAATGTCTTGCTTAAGGGGGGATGATGTGTAGTAGAATGTTGGTACTGTATTTCCACCCGAATAGTAGTATGCGTTAAAGTGTTGTTGTCATGACCTATTGGTAGTGATATTGGATCAAGAAGTTGGGGATGTGAAGTTACAAAGTTAGAAGTCAGAGTGAGGGTGACTTTTGTGTAAATGAATATTTTAGTTGAATAATCGATGTTCGAGAATGATTTACCCCCCTTATGTTGATAGACTAATGTGGTAGCTAGAGATGTGTGGATTGTATGGTAGTTTGTAGGGGAAGTATTTGACGCAGATTTTTATTTATACAGAGTAAGATGTGTATCCTTAGATCATTGAATATTGTGTGTCAATTTTCTATCTCTTGTAATATGTAATCTTATTATCATGGTGTTTTTGAAAAAAATCAAAGTCTAGTGAAGCCGTGTGGGGCTCTTTTGATTCACTAGCATAGTTTCTTTGTTATTCATTTCATTTCTTGTTCAAAACACAAAAATCAAAGTCTTGTGAAGCCGTGTGAGGCCTATTTCTATTCACTAGCAGCTTGCTGTCCAACTTGTTGTTCTTGTGTTAATTTAATATATGTATAGCTGAATCTGGTTGCATGAGATTGAGTAAGTAATTAGGAGGTTAGATATCAGTATAAATAGATAAGATTGTATGGGGTTATAATATTAGATTAAGGTTAACCATGCCTATTACTTGACTTTACTCCCCCTTGACCTTCTTTTGTTGGTAGTTGTAAACTAGTACTACTTGTGAGAAGGTATGTAGTAGATTTGTGAGGTATTTGGATAGAATGTTCAGATTTGACGGACTAGTATATTATGTTGCCTTCTTCATTGATGGTAGATGATTGATGCTAGACTATTGGCTTGAATTTAATGTAGAATGTGGATGTCGAAATAGTGGCATGAGATTGATAGTGTTGGGCTCTTTTATATGATCTTGATTCTCATAGTAATGAGATATAATTTTGGAGTCGCGATATTGGTAGGCTATGACGAAAGTGGTATGGTTCATCAAAGGCTCGGTGATATCCATGTTAAGTGTTAGAAATCTAAGTTTGAGCTTTGAGGGTTGAACCGATAGAAATAAGTGTGCAAGCATCATACTATGACTATTGGGGCTATCAAAATATAGAGTGTATCTCAGAAGGTAGTATTAGCAGTGGGCTTTCCACTTTCATGTGTGGTCTTTCGGGTTAAATTTCTATTTAATTATGTGTATTGTTGTATTCCAGACCTCAGAGTGCGATGAGTGTAGTTCAGCTTAGAGTCTAGTAATAAGGGATCTCCTGAACTTAACATGATGGCTTAAAGCCAAGGGGGAGATGATAGAACGAATAACCAAGTCAGGCTCTCAGATTCTAGTAGTGATGTCATGATGATATAGAATGTCAGAAAGTGAGGGTGAGACTCAACCCATTCTTATCTTAGTAATTTTTAGTGATCCCAATGCCGCAACCGAGGTTTGACGGTGTAAATTATGTAGGGTATTCCACCTAGCTCAGTTGCATTTCATTGTTGTTGAGAAACTATTGCATTATGCCAATGTGTTTTCAAATGATTTGATATGAAATTTCTTTATAATGACTCTCAACTATATTTTGTAAAAATATTATGTTCAGTTTTGATATCTCAGCGTGCCAGTACTTTTGTGCTGACCCTCTCCCCTCTCCAACCTCTCAGGTTCAGAGGCCCAGTCTAGGAGTCAAGAGAATCAGTAAATCATTCAGACAGAGTTGCAGAGACAAGTGGTGAGCCTTATATGTTTCGGAAGGTCTTATGTCCTGCAGTCCTTTTATCTTATATTTAGTTTTGGAGTCTACTGGGGGCCTTGTCCCAGTTTATATACAGTTACTTCACTCAGTCATTTGTTAGAGATTTTCACAGACAGTTGTTTAGAGGTTGATTGATGTTGGGGGAACTTTATTTCCCCGTTATTGTTTCTTTTCATATTTATGACCATGTTTCCGAATTATTGTGTTTCTTCCGCATTACTTTGATCATATGGATTAGGTGCATGATTACCAAACAGATAGGGGTGTTTCGGGCCTCCATGGTTTGAAATGCTCGTCACGTCCAGGCCCTGGTTTGGGTCGTGACATGTTGAAATTGAATACTCTCTTATTTTTTTTTTCAAGAATAAAGTATAATAAATACAAACTAAATTAGATGCTCTATTTCACTAGTCTTTACTCCCTCATCACTCTTGTTGACAATCCATTTCTCTATCCTCCGAGCACTCAATAAGAGAATATGTCTATCAATATTATCCCAACTGCGATTACTTTTTAAAAAAAAAAATTAATCTGTAGGCTAACCTCAAAGTCTATAGCAATTTTTGTTTAGTTATTTTGCTCAAAGTAACTATGTTTAAGATGAAAATATTTTATTTTTCAACCCTCCTATTTATAATATGAACAGTTCAAACATTGTAGGGCAACATGTGTAATACTTTGTATCACTATATGATGTTAGCTCTATTTCTTTGATTTCAATACATATTTATGAATCTCAAATGTGCCAAATATTGAAAAATAT
>NW_025839525.1:0-3031 GCF_002878395.1 Capsicum annuum | reverse complement strand
CCCACATTGGCGGGAGCGTTGTACTCTTGCCAGGGAGTACAACCTAAACTTCGTGATCACAATCTCATACTCGGCCTCTGGCCCATAATTATCAATATCAATCCTACTGTGGCTCGTAGTTTCGAGGAAAAACCATATTTACTGCTCGGTGCTAAATACTACTCCCAGACACAAGCTCAGAACATGTTAGGAAATTCACCACAAACATCATAAGGGTCTATCATGAAGACCAAATCAAATCTCTTTCTAATTTATCAAATCATAATCAATTTGTGGATTCCTAACTCGACTCAAATCATATCTATATTTCTCAATATCAAAATGTATCAATTCATTAAATCATGACAACATCAATAACTTTGAGGAAATATCAAGACTCATTGTAACAACTCAATCTCAAGAATCAATATACTCAATAATCCAGTTTTTCATAAGGAAGCTTAAAGCTTGACACATATCTTGAAAGCAAAATATGAAATTCACAATATTAAATATCAATTCATAACTTGGGAATAGCAAAATAATCATGTATAACAAAGCTTGAAAAATTTATATTCTCATAATCTCATGATGAAGTAATTTGGGTATAAACCCACTTGTAAAATCATATAAATCCATGATAGAAATCAAGGCTTTACGCACAAGAACGAAAGAATTGCTCTTGTTCAAAACCCCACATACCTTAATCTTTGAAATTGGATGAATTATAGTGCTTAAGACTCTATCTACACTTTTAATAAATGATTCTTGAAGCCCATACTATGAGGAACTTGATTCTTTAAAAAATCTTGAAGATTTATGGATGATTTTTGGAAGATTAATGTCCTTAAATAAAGACCCTAGATATATTTCTTAAGAGAATTCGAAGAGAGAATGAAGAAATTAAGGTTTAGATGGGAATTCTCATATATAGGGGCCTCCAAAAGATAGAAAACACCAAAATACCCTTGCAAAAATGTCCTTTAATTGATGAAAAAAATAGCTGACGACATTCATGACAAGTCGCCAGACTTGTGACAAGTCCTGATTTCTGACATTGGTGATAAGTCATCACACTTGTGACAACTTATCACAAAATGTCATCACTGGGGATGGAAATCTGCCTAAGGCTAACGACATTGGTGATAAGTCGTCACACTTGTGACAGCTTATCACAAAATGTCATCACTCAGTTTTTCAGCCTGATATGATGGAGTAAAATGGGCATAACTCTTGGATCTGGTACCGGATTTTAGTGAAATTGATATAGTTGCAAATTTAATTCAATTATGTATCTTTTGGTAGGTCATGAGCTCAGTAATTCATAGTATAATTAGAGATATACTCATTTGAAGGTGAATATGGCAATATCCTTCCCAAGAATTAAATCGGTAAGGATTATTTTGATTCACCTAATCGCTAGGACATCTTTGAGGCCTTAATACACATTAACCTTGATTAGAAAATAACCAAATCACTATAATTTACTTCTCATGAGCTTGAGTCATGGTTGAACTACTGGTTAGAGTCTCATGGTATTACAGAAATGATTTTGCAAAGTATGTTTTGCCTTTTTAGTGTAATTGAGTAATGGATTTCTATGCATTTTTTTTGATAAAGTTCTATTTTGTTCAATCAAATTAGATCTGATTTTTTTTAGTCCTTGAAGTATATTTTAATGATACGAGGGAAGTCAGATATGATATGAATTGTGCTCTTTTTTGTCATGCATTAAGTCTTTAATAGGAGACTTATGATCTATGTGTTGTTCAAAAAGTGTAATTGAATTTACCAGTTCACTAAAAATGTGCAAATTTTAAACTTAGTATCCAATTATTGACAACTGAAGTCATTGTTTAAAATTCAAAATCCATAAAGTTGAAATCACGACTCCATTTTTCTACGATTTTTTCTTGCTCTTTTCGTTATAAATAAAATTAAGATTTATTTTTATTTACATGAAAAAAATCAAGATAAGTGTGTATTTATTGGTGTGTGAGCAAGTAAGATATTTTCATTGAAAATTGACATTAGATTCTTAACTAGCTTCAAAGTAATAAAAAAAATTCATTATATATCTACATATTATCACAAGACTTAAAAGTGAACTTAAAGGAGGTGCAAAAAGCTGCGGCACTGGCAGTGAAATTGAGGGTTCGGTCAATTCCTATTTCTATATATTTTTTTGATGACGAGCAGTTAACTGCAAGGAACCAGGTCCCTTGATGTGAATGGTACAACATAGCTGGCATGTGTGTCTGCACAAGTTTTGTCTTCTTGTGTAACAAACTTGCAGGTGTAGCTCATACTAAAAGGGACACCTGGATCAATCTTTTTTCTATCCTAATCATCACTCATCTATAAAAGAAAAAAAATGCTTGTTTATAAAACGGTTTTTCCAATTACAAAGAGTAAAGAGAGGCAACAAAAACTCCATTTTTCAGCATTGCTCAAGTTCTTAACTGATTATGTGTGCTTAAATAGGAATTGTTCTTAACTGAGATCTAATTCGTAATTGAAATACTCATGCTACAAGAGTAGTGTTTTTTATTTCATGAGGGAAGTTCTTAGGCAGAGTTGTCTTAAGCTTGATACTGATTAGAATTAATCAGTGTAGAGTTTCCTTGACAGAGTTGTCAAGATGAGCTTGTAATAAAGTTATTACAAGCGAAAGGAACCTAGAGTTAGGTTCAGTGAAGGCTGTAATCAAGATTTTGATCATAGTTGATTTTGAAGTACTTGTGAAGGCAAGCCATGGTTTTTTCCTTCCTTGAACAAAGGGGATTTTCACGTTAAAATTTTTTTTTCTTACTCTTCCTGCACTGTCCTTTGATTCCTGGTTATTGTAATAGTTTTTGTCTGTGATTTACTTTAAGGGACCTGGCCCTCATTGTGTGGTGCAACCCTCAGGGTTTCAATAATTGATATTTGAGCCAGAGCACTCTAAAAGGTTCACACCTAGAGTGATTTGGTTATCATGGCTGCTCCACCTAATCAGGAGGAAGAAGGGAAATCTACCACTAGGACACCTAGATTTAATGAGCAGTACTAT
>NW_025839524.1:0-2090 GCF_002878395.1 Capsicum annuum | reverse complement strand
AAGTAGTATAAAGACTTAGACAGTCAGATATCGTTCCCACGAGGACTAATAAGCTAGAAATTTAATCAACCTTTAGTTTAAGACAATTAGGTACTAAGTTCTTGAGAGTATCAAGATGATTTTGAAGTTATGAATAAAAATATAAATTATTAAACAGTGAATAACTAGTGGTGACTAGAGCAAAGCAAGCAACGGATGTAATCAATAATGATGAGGATTCCAGGGTTGAGGCATTTCAAACAATCATACAATTCTCTATTTTTATCATAGTCTATTTGGTTATCGAGTTGTTGATTCGCAAGGGTTATGCCACGATCTTGGTCTCCCGACCTCATATCTTCCATCTATTGAACATTGTAGCTACAACTCCCGTAGAGATATGACAATTCTTATAGATTCATAAAGTTATCTTCTTGCAATTGAACCAAGCAAGGCTTCTAGGTATATCCCTATCCTAGATGCTAATTCAAACCCCTTGTTTTATAAAAGGATAAGAACCTTGCTCCTTAATTTCTTCATTCTATCCTACGATTCTCCTCCCAGATGCATATAGAAATATAGATTTATTCTAATGGTGGCCACTCATCAAATTAGTAAGCTCAATAAATTAAGAACAACCCAGATGATAATCCAAAAAAAAAACTATGAATAAAAATATAAAAGAGTAATCATGTTCTTGGCCTCAACCCCAAAGTAAGAGTGTTTAGCCGCTCATGTTTGAATTCAACATCCAAAGTAAGTAATTAATCATACCCAAAAATAATTCTTGAAGTAAAGAAGTTCAAAATAAATATTATAAACCCTAAAAGAAAGAATTTTGTGTTTTTTCGCCGCTGCTATGATTGCCTAAAAGCCCTTGTAATTGTGCACATGTGTTCCTTTTATACTAGGAAAATTTTTACCAGATCTGTACTATTGATGTGATGCGTCACAAATCGTAATGTATCACCCAACACGTCGCATCCTTATCACGTTGTTCTACTAGAATTCCACTTCTAAATTCAGGCTAAGTCCATTTTATCACCATACGACGCGACGCACTGACATCGCATCATTTCACTGGAAGTTGCTCCTCAATATTCAGCTAAGTGTCAAAAACTTAGGCATTGACATGATGGTTGACATTGCGTCGATGCACTAGAAGTTGCACATGGAATTTTTTGCAAACTCAGAAAATTCACGCATCGACGCAACGCGTTGACATCGCGTCGATGCATTGGAAATTGTTCTTCAAATTTTGCTAAGGCACATAATGTTACCATCGTGTCTTGTCACTGGTATTCTTCTCTATTTTCTTTCTTCTTGTTCATCTACATATTTTTTTACCTTCGATTTGCATGTCCTTTGCCTCATCATGATATGCATCCCATTTTCTTCCAAATCTATGGAAAATCAACCTTGTTTTTGTAATCATATCGGTTAGCTACGAAACACAATTTAACAAACAATTCAACATGTTTAACATACTTTTTA
Organism: Capsicum annuum; assembly: GCF_002878395.1. Lineage (NCBI taxonomy): Eukaryota > Viridiplantae > Streptophyta > Magnoliopsida > Solanales > Solanaceae > Capsicum > Capsicum annuum. The sequence goes on along the minus strand of NW_025839524.1, from coordinate 617 downwards.
TTCTTGAAACAGGTCCAAATATGGGTAAATAGTGGTGTTTGGACACATAAATACGCCCAAGATCACCACCCGACACTTAAAACCTTGTTCGTCCTCGAACAAACTTCAAGCATCACAATACTCAAACCTTCTAATCACAACCTAAGAATCATGATGGTGTTGGATACATAAAATTTTATTTCACATTTCATTGTCCCACAGTGCATTCAATTTATTGGCGAACTTAATATATGCACGAAATCAGGACTTTAATAAGTAATCCGGACTTTCATCCGGATGCACCCTCACAACAAGAAGGTTTTCCCATATTACTCACACTTTACAATCTTAATCAGAATGGGAATATTAAATTTCAAATACTCGCTCTCAACAAAGAATTCACACATATACAGAGATGAACCATAGGCTTGCCCTTAGTGTATTGCTACACTAATAGTCGGGTATTGGAATGTAGGATCAATTAGGTCTCTTCATGGTTATAATGCAGGCTAAAAGTCGAGTAGGAACTATTTTGGAAATAATGACTAATCTTCCTAAGCATTTTAATGCATAACTACCTTCATTCAAAATCACATTCTTTTCAACCAAACTTTCCACTTCATTATCTTTACACATCC
>NW_025839523.1:7070-19132 GCF_002878395.1 Capsicum annuum | reverse complement strand
AGTAAAGGTACTGTGGAGGAATCAGAAAGTCGAAGAAGCAACTTAGGAGTTAGAAGATGACATGAGAATTAGATATCCCAATTTGTTTGCCTCGATGGAGGAGGAGACAGAAGGTACTATTCCTATCTTATCTTTCCTAGTCCTTTATTATGCTTGAAATCATGTCTGTCTGTGTTCCGCATCATCATTCGGGGACGAATGATCCTAAGGGGGGATAATGTAACTCCCTACAATTTGGGCTACAATATAGACCATGATTTCGATGCGTTGCTAAACCCAAATCCATAAAATCCTATACCAATACGGCATGTTAATTAATGTGTAGCATGTGAATCTGCCCAAGCTTGAATTTAGACCATAGATGTCCTTCAACTCAAGGACGAGTTGGAACTATTTCGATCGACTAAGTTTTAGTAGATGTTGTAAAGTGTGTCAGCTTCCATCGATCATAACTCTCTGTATATATCGAATTAGGAAGTCTACTATATGTCAAATGATAGGTATTCGAGTTAACTTTCCAACGATACCAATTTGGCTAAAATCCGACACCCGAGCAAGAAGTTATGGCCCTTTAAGGTGATAAAGGTCGCCTAACCAATCGCCCATGGCTACTGAAAAGCATAGGAAATAGCCTATGCAGCACCTATGTAAACATAGGCGATAGCCTAGGAGGCTCGTATGCAAATATAGGCGATAGCCTAGGCGGCACCTATGTGAACATAGGCAACGGTATGGGCGGCGCCTATGTAAGGAATTCTTGTGATTTAAACACTCTGTGTTGAGGACAAAGTGGTCCTTTTCCACCCTTACTTAGCCCTAAAATATGAGATTTATTTCCAAGAACCCCAAAATACATATTCTTTCATGAAAAGTGCTCAAGAATCTCCTTAAGGTTTCAAAATAAAAAACCAACTAATTCAAGATTTGACCATAGGGTTTCAAAGATAACTACATTTTTGGAATTACCAATCCGCAAGCTTCAAGAAACATCTATTATCCTTGGAAATAGAGGTACATGGGGTTATCCAAAAAAAAATCTCATGGGCAATTTAAATCATGTTTTTCAATGGGGGTTTTGAAATTATGAATATAGTTATGTTTCGAATGCTTTAATAATGTTGTTTTGGTCTTTAGGCCTTTCCTCGAAATGATTTGATATATTGTGTATGAAATAGCATATGATTTGAGATGATGTTAAATTGAGAGCATGAATTATTTGGAATCCCTCTCTTCATATGATGTTTTAAATTTTCATATGATATGAATGGTTTTGAAATCATCTTTAAAAGCATGTCATGAAATGTTTTGAAAAGTGCTATGAAATGATATGATTCTCGACTTTCAAAGAGAGGGTTGTTTTGCTCATATTGAAGAATATTGCATATGATGATTGAATGAAGAGATTGATATGATATTGATGACTTGCAAGTCAGGTATAATGATACCCTATAAATTATGATATGTGAAGGATTATGAAGTGAGTTTAAATGCATTGATTTTATATGAGATAGGTGGTTGCCCGAAGAAAGCATGAGTCAAATGATTCTTCACTGGAAATCTTGTTTGCCGACTCAGGAACTTGGTACCATGCTTTGTGGTCTTGCGTACCTGATATTATATTATCCCAAATTGGGATTATGCTTAGGAGCCATGCTTTGTGGTCTTGTGCACTACCATATTTGATTTGGATTGAGACACCATGCTTCATGGTGTTGTATGTCTCTCCCACACTTATACTCTAATCTCGGCGGCAACCGAGGTTTCACAGTTGGTGTAAATTATGTAGGGTATTCGACCTAGCTTAGTTGTGTTTCGTTATTGTTGAGAAAAACTATTGCAGTACACCCATGTGCTTTCAAATGATTTGATACAAAATTGCTTTATAATGGCTCTCAACTATATTTTGTAAAAAAATTATGTTTTGCTTTGATATCTCTGCGTGCCAATACTTTTATGCTGACCCCCTCCCGTCTACAACCTCTTAGGTTCAAAGGCCCAGTCTAGGGGTTAAGAGAATCAGTAGAACTTTCAGACAGCGCTATAGAGACAACTGGTGGGCCTTCTATGTTTCGGAAGGTCTTATGTCCTACAGTCCTTTTATCTTATATTCAGTTTTTGGGTCTACTGAGGGCCTTGTCCCAGTTTTCAGATAGACATCATTTCAGTCATTTGTTATTGATTTTTGCAGACAGTTGTTCAGAGGATAATTGATGTTGAGGGAACATTATCTCCCCGTTATTGTCTTTTTTCATATTTATGACCATGTTTCCGAATTATTGTGTTTTTCCGCATTTCTTTTATCATATGAATTAGGTGCATGATTACCATACAGATACGGGTGTTTCAGGCCCCAATGGTTTGACATGCTCGTCACGGCCCGGCCCTGGTTCGGGTCATGACATTCCTGTAGTACAGACTTCATAGACTTAGTCAGATGATGCTGAATTCATATTTGACCATGTTTCCGTATCAGATTATGTTTCCGCATCTTCTTTATTTATATGAATGTGTGCATGGTTACCAAATAGAGAGGGACGTTCTGGGACCTCAGGGTTCGGGATGTCAATCATGGAAAGGCCCTAGTTTGGGTCGTGACACCTTTCCTCTCTCTTTCTTTTTTGACAAATAAAACACACCTTTTGTTCAACATTCACCTCAAGAACATTATCAACAACAATAAGAACACTTCTGAACAACAATAATATTCAAGTCATCCAACCCTTCAACAATACTTAAAAAAAGCTCAAATCTTGGACCTTCGACTCAAGTGTTCTTTAGAAACAACAATCTAACACACAATACTACTAAGACAAGCAAAATAACACCTATAACTAGACACAAATCGGCCAAACAACAAGAATGGACAGATTTGCTTCTTTTTGGAATTTTCAGATTTTCAACACTTACTATTTTTTTTTCGACTTAGAGAGCCGAAGATTGGTAGTGTAGGAACACAACAAGCCTTAGATTTGATACCAAATTATACCAAACGGTATCTGAAAAAGCACAAAACGGCTCACAATTGCACAAATAGTCCACACGCACAAGACACTTAACGGAAACAACAAACACCAACTTAAACGATAGAGAAGATATGTAACTTGACGCAAGGAGAACTCATAATGCAGAAACTAAAGATTGTATTAATACTCTAAAACCTCTACAAAACAAGTTAACAAGCAGCACGTTCTTATGGAACACAAGAGGAGCTCGGTTCCCTTAAGCACTCTCGTTTCTAGCCTATACACACAACATAAGAAGAAGCCATTTCATGTGGTGTCAAATGGTGGTCTAATCTCTTCTTGAGAGGAAGATTATGTTCAATATTACTAGTGATTTTTAAGAATAAGCTAAGTAAGAGAACAAGACTAAAGAAACACCTTAAATAGTCTTTACAAGAAGGATGGCAAAAGGACTCCTATGCCCTTAATTAAAGGGGATGGAGCGACGTGTTTGGGGCAGCCTTGGGGGTGTATTTTGAGCCCCTAATGTCAGCCCCCACATGTAAATACGTACACTTCCTTGGGCGAGTTTGCAAAAAACTCAACCGCATGTATTTTCATAAACACGCCTGTAACCCTTTGTAGTTCCTGATCTTGACTTCTAGTTAATGGTCCAGAGCCCGTGACACCCGCATCAATAATGTTATAAAAATTAGGTATGCAGTGCGAGTGAAATATTGTCAACCAATACCATTTCATTCAAGGCCATATAAAGCACCCAGTCTTTTTGCTGTTGTAAACAATAACAATGCGGTTGGTGAATATGTGAATACCAAAGGCAAATCCATATTACAAGAACTAGGAGTTTCTTCTTGAGAAGGATAGATTACCATCTAAAATCAATAGATAATTGAAGACGAATGTTGGAGATAAGAAGGATAGAGGTGTATCAAACAATCGTTTGGGCTTTAATGATAATTATAGGAAACAACTGTATAGAATTATACTAAGCAAGCTTTTGAAGTTGAGTCAGGCCCAAGATACATTCTTTACAGCGGGAAAGAGAGGGAAACAAATTATTATCATCTTTAAAGTTAATCCACGAAACCACACACTACGTCTTATAAAGCCCAAAGCCAAAAGGTATGATGCCATATGCATTTTTATTGCCTTTTGTGTGCACTGTCTACCATTTCTGATAACAATAATAAGAACCAGTACATCCTACCCTCTCACCCTTCCAAAATAAAATCACCATTGTAAACATAAATTCAGATGATTAACCCCATCGTCAAAAACTGTACAAGAAGCCGACCTGTGTTTTAATTCTGTCCAAGAAGCCTCTCTTCGCCATTCTACCTCTTGAATTCTGGTTAGAATCGCTATGTACTTCTGGGTAATAAGGTAATGGAACATGTCCAGAATTGATGGGTTCCAAATCTTCAATTAATATATTATAGTGATTTATGATATCATCACGTGATTTTCCAAGAAGTGCTTCTTCCATATTTGTAAAAAGATCTTTATCCCTAGAGTAGATCGCTAAGGTATTCTCTTGGATTTTACCCTCCTCTATAGTCCAGAAGGAGCTGTTACATGTCCAGTCGGTGCTCATTTTCTTTTGGATCTACAAGGAAAGACTCAAACATGAAAAGGTGAAGTTCTTGAAGAGGATTTAGAGAATGGATGAGTTTAAACATATCACAAAAACAATTAATATGATGCATTCTTAAAGAGAAGTAAAAAGAACAAACATGAAGATACATGTAGTACACTACACACAAAAGTCCCAAGAGATATGAAACTTATAATGAGAAGACTGACATGCTTTACCTTTCCTATATAATCTATGGCATTGATAAAACAAAGAAAAATGCAACAAAGAAAACTATTTTTCTCAACATAAGAAGTATATGTCAATGTTCTTGTTAGTGACGCAAAAAACCTTTATGGCCTTGAACTACTTAAAGTTTAAGAATCCTAACAATCCTCTTATGTTTTTATGGAAAAGAGAACTATTCTAGGTAGAAGTTTAACAAGATGAATATAAGAAATATAAAATAAGAAAGTGTCATTTCATATCCCTTATGTCATAGATCACCGACTCAAGGAAATGTATATCAAAGCAGATCAAGAAGGGGAGTATTTACAATACCAACAATAGCTGTAAGGTCCATTGCTAGTAGCAGTACATGATTCTCCACTGGGTAATATGGATGTTGCAGCATCAACACTAAACCCAGCTTCATTAACATCTTCCTGCCCCATAAGCATGTCATCAGTGCCGAATGATGAGTTGAATATGTACTCATCATTCAGATTAGGATTATGGCCAGAGGAATCGTCCCCAGCTATTTCAATCATATTCCCACTAGTGGTGCATTATCGAGGAATCAATGCTCTCATTGTTAGTGCTTGACAGTACTTGTGATCCTCCCAAAAGAAAACACAATCATGTCTTCACACATTGGTGCTAGGGAAGTTCTAGCGGTACAAACAGTACATAGTTGTTTGCGGGAAAATAGGGATCTTCCAGCATCAACATGAAATCCAGTTTTAGTTGCGTCCTCGTCCTCCATGATTATATGATAATGTGAATATAAAATTTGCATTCATTTCAGGATACAAGACTGCCATGGCCTGTTGACTCTCCTTCAGCAACTGCTATGGTTTGCTCAGCATTGATGCTTTCTTGAGGAAGTGTTCTCTCATTCTTAGTGCTTAGCACTACTTGTGAAGTTCCTGTGGCTTCAGCATCTATGATAATTATATTGAGAAGGCTTTCTCTTCTCTTCTCCTTGGTAATGTCTTCGAGATGCATGATGTACTTTTGGGCATGGCTAGCCACGTGCATTGGTGTTCTTGTAGTACACAGTTCCTAGATATACTTTTCTAGTAACCTCTTCTATATTTATCTTAGCCCTGGAAAAAGGACTTATTGCAGGTGATGAAGAATTGATCTTAAGCCTAACTCAACCTCAAAAGCAAGCTCACGAGGATAGGACTGCACAAGTCCATATGAGGAGACTAATTACCCATCCCTTTTCCGATGTGCGATACTTAACACTTCCCCACATGCCCAGGCCTTGTCAACTAGAGTCTGGACAACATAATACGGTGGACAAACATCGAGGAACAAAATTTGTGCGGGTTCTAGCTAAGATACCACGTAAAGAATGGATCTTAGGTCTAACTCAACCTTAAAAGGTAGCTCATGAGGGGAGGATTTCCCAAGTCCATATAAAGAGACCAAAGACCCAGCACACCCAGGACTGGTCAACTGGAGTGTGGATAATATAAGATGGGGACCCAACATCAGAAACAAATGAATTGGATGGGTCAGTCTCTAAAACTATATAAAGAATGGATCTTGGGCCTAACTGTCATGACCCGAACCAAGGCCTGGCCGTGACGAGCATTTTGGACCATTGAGGCCCGACACACCTCTATCTGTCTGGTAATCATGCACCTAATTCATATGATCAAAGAAATGAGAAAAAACACAATAATTCGAAAACATGGTCATAACTATGAAAAGAGACAATAACGGGGAGATAAGGTTCCCTCAACATCAATTATCCTCTGAATAACTGTTTGCGAAAATCTCTAACAAATGACTGAAACAATGTCTATCTGAAAACTGGGACAAGGCCCCCAGTAAACCCAAAAACTGAATATAAGATAAAAGCACTGCAGGACATAAGACCTTCCGAAACATAGAAGGCTCACCACTTGTCTGTACAGTTCTATCTGAAAGTTCTACTGATTCTCTTGACCCCTAGACTGGGCCTCTAAACCTGAGAGGTTGGAGAGGGGAGGGGGTCCACACGAAAGTACTGGCACGCAGAGATATCGAAGCAAAACATAAGATTTTTACAAAATATAGTTGAGAGCCATTATAAAGAAATTTCGTATCAAATCATTTTAAAGTACATGGGTGTAATGCAATAGTTTTTCTCAACAAAAATGAAATGCAACTGAGCTAGGTGGATTACCCTACATAATTTACACCAACTGTCAAACCTCGATTGCCGCCGAGATTAGAGTATAAATGAGGGAGAGACACACAAGACCACCAACCATGGTGTCTCGTCCCAAATCAAATATGGTAGTGCACAAGACCACAAAGTATGGTACCGATATTCTGTGCCGGCAAACACGTTCTTCCAGTGATGACCCGCTTGTGTCTCAAATGCCTTCTTCGGGTATCCACCTTTCTCATGTAAAATCAATGCATTCAAATTTCATCTTATTCAATCGCATATCGTATTTTGTTGGTTATCGTCATACCTGACTTGCAAGTCATCAATATCACATCGACATATGCATAATCATGTAAAAATCAAGGTGCTTCATCATTTACAAGTGGTGAACAATATTTACTTCAAATTCATGCTCTCTTTCGTTGATCACAATATAATATGGAGTATCATAACATTATCATGAGAATTGGAAAGCAATTTATCATTCATATTTATCAACTTCCATGGAAAATGTCAAATCACATATGCATGGTTTCAACCATTGAAGTATATAGGCAAACAATTCCCATGACATAAAGAAAATGACTTAGAAATCATATTGAAAGCAAGATATTAGCATTTGATTGAAAACCCCCATTTAAAAGCTTGCATGTTCATAAAGACTACACCCATGAGATTTTTGGATAACCCCACGTACCTCTATTTCCAAGGATAATAGGTGTTTCTTAAATCTTACGGATTGGTGATTCCAAATATGTAATTATCTTTGAAAACCTACGGTCAAATCTTTAATTATTTGGGTTTTTATTTTGAAACCTTAAGGAGAGTTCTTGCACACTTTTGATGAAAGAATAAGTATTTTGGGGTCCTTGGAACTAAATCTCGTGTTTTAGGGCTAAGTATGGGAGGAAAAGGACCACTTTGTCCTTAACACGGAGTGTTTAATTCACCAAAATTCCTTACATAGGCGCCGCCCATTCCATCGCCTATCTTCACATAGTCTCCGCCTATCCCATCGCCTATCTTTACATAGGCGCCATCTAGGCTATCGCCTATGTTCACATAGGCGCCGCCTAGGCTATCGCCTGCTTTCCAGTTGCCATGGGCGATTGGTTAGGCGTCGCTTATCACTTTGAAGGGCCATAACTTCTTGATCGGGTGTTGGATTTTAGCCAAATTAGTATCGTTGGAAAGCTAACTCGAATACCTATAATTTGACACAAAGTAGGCTTCCTAATTCAACATACGCAGAGAGTTATGGTTGATGGAAGCTGACACACTTCACAACGTCTACTAAAACTTAGTCGACAAAAATAGTTTCAACTCATCCTTGAGTCAAAGGACCTTTATGGTCTAAATTCAAGCTTGAGCGGATTCACATGCTACACAATAATTTACATGCCGTATTAGCATAAGATTTTATGGCTTCGGGATTAGTAACGCATCGAAATCATTGTTTTTATTCTAGCCCAAAATGTGGGGCTTACATTATCCCCCCTTAGGATCATTCATCCCCAAATGATGATGCGGGACACAGACAGACACGATTTCAAGCATAATAACGGACTAGGAAAGATAAGATAGGAATAGTAACTTCTGTCTCCTCCTCCATCGAAGCAAACAAATTGGGATATCTAATTGTCATGTCATCTTCTGACTCCCAAGTTGCTTCGTCGACTTTCTGATTCCTCCATAGTACCTTTACTGAGGCTATCTCAGCTTTTGAACTTAGCGATCTAAAATTTTAACTGGCTCTTCTTCGTAAGACAAGGAGTCTGTCAGTTTGATACCCTCTACTGGCAATACCATAGAGTGATCTCCAATGCATCTTTTCAACATGGATACATGGAATACCAGATGAACGGAACCCAAACTTGCAGGTAATTCTAACTCATATGCAACTATACCAATCTTCTTCAAAATCCAATATGTCCCTACATAACGAGGGCTTAATTTACCCCTTTTTCCAAACCGCATAACTCTTTTCATAGCAGAAACGTAGAGAAACACCCAATCACCAATTTCAAACTCTAGTTCTCTTCTCCGAACATCGGCATAGGACTTCTGATGACTCTTAGCAGTATTGAGTCATTCTCTAATGATTTTCATTTTCTCCATTGCCTGATGAACAAGATCAGGCCCATACAACTGAGTCTCACCCACTTTATACCATCCTATCAGAGACCTATATCTTCTCCCATACAAAGCCTCAAAAAGAGCCATCTTGATGCTAGCGTGGTAGCTATTATTGTAAGCGAATTCAACCAGTGGCAGGTGATCCACCCAACTACCTTTGAAATCAATGACGCATGCCCTTAACATATCTTTGAGGGTCTGAATAGTACGCTTAGCTTACCCATCCATCTGAGGGTGGAAAGCTGTGCTCAAATTCACTAGTGTACCTAAACCCTTCTGAAAGGACCTCCAAAACTTAGATGAAAACTGCGTACCTCTATCGGATATAATGGACACTGGTGCCCCATGCAATCGAACTATCTCCTCAATGTAAATCATAGCATAAACATCTCCCGAATAATTAGTCCTCACAGGCAAAAAGTGGGTTGACTTGGTCAATCGATCTACAATCACCCATATAAAATCATACTAGTTTTGGGATCTCAGAAGTCCTGTAATAAAGTCCATGTTTATCATCTCCAACTTCTATAAAGGCAGGGCTATCTCTTGGGAAGTACCACCCATCCTGAAGTGTTCTACCTTTATTTGTTGACAGTTCAAACACTTGGACACAAAATCAGCTACATCACGTTTCATGTTATTCCACCAATACAAGGTTTTCAGATCATGGTACATCTTAGTAGAGCCTGGGTGAACGACATACCTCAAAGTGTGCACCTCATTAAGGATTCTTTCCCGTAGCCCATCGACATTCGGAATGCACAACCTACCCTGAAATCTAAGAATACCATTGCCACCAATTTCAAATGACTTAACCTTTTGTTGATCCACACCTTTCTTGATTTGCATCAAGATGGGATCTTCAACTTTCTTCTCCTTAACTTCAGCACAAAGAGATGACTTAGCTAACTCATAAACAATCACCCCTCCATCTTTAAAATCTAAAAGTCACACTCCCTAATTTGCAAGGCGGTGAATACCCTTCACCATCTCTTTCTTTCCTTCTTCTACATGAGAAAGGTTGCCTATAGACAACCTGCTGAGGGCGTCGGCTACAACATTTGCCTTTCTCGGATGGTAATACAGACTCATATCATAGTCTTTTAAAAGCTCTATCGAACGCCTTTGCCTGAGGTTCAATTCTTTCTCTGAGAAAACATACTGTAAACTCTTATGGTAAGTATACATATCAACATGCACTCCATAGAGATAGTGCCTCCAGATTCTAAGTACAAACACCACGGCTGCTAACTCCAAGTCATGAGTGGGGTAATTGCGCTTATGCACCTTTAACTACCTAGATGCATAAGCTATCACCTTACCATGCTGCATCAATACACAACTAAGTCCCACACGGGACACGTCACAATAAACCATAAAATCATCTACACCCTCAGGAAGGGTCAAAACAGGAGCAGTAGTCACCTTGTACTTCAATTTCTCAAAACTATTTTCACACAAGTCAGACCACACAAACTTCATCTTTTTCTGAGTCAATTTAGTAAGCAGAGCAGCTATGGAAGAAAAACTCTCTACGAACCTTCTGTAATACCCTGCCAAACACAAGAAGCTCCAAATATTAGTTGGAGTCATGGGTCTGGGCCATTTTCTCACTGCTTCAACTTTCTGGGGATCCACTCTTATCCTGTCACTGGACACAATATGCCCCAGGAAGGCAATAGCGTCTAACCAGAATTCACACTTAGAAAATTTGGCATACAACTGATGATCCTTAAGGGTTTGAAGGATAATTCGGAGGTGATTGGCGTGATCCTCTTTACTCTTAGAATAGATTAGAATATCTTCAATAAATACAATGCCAAACATGACAAGAAACTGACGGAACACTCTATTCATAAGATCCATGAAGGCTGCAGGGACGTTAGCCAACCCGAAGGACATGACTAGAAATTTGTAGTGACCATATCAGGTTCGGAAGGCTGTCTTAGGTATGCCTGACTCCCTAACTTTCAATTGATGATAACCAGAACGAAGGTCTATTTTTGAAAAGCACTTGGCACCCTGAAGCTAGTCAAAAAAGTTCTCAATCCTAGGAAGAAGATATTTATTTTTAATCATGACCTTATTCAACTAACGGTAGTCTATTCACATCCGAAGGTTCCCATTCTTCTTTCATACGAAGAGCACGGGTACACCCCATGGGGAAATACTAGGATGAATAAAACCTTTGTCTAGGATGTCTGCAAGTTGTTCCTTTAACTCCTTTAGTTCCGCGGGATCCATTCTATATGGTGGAATATAAATAGGACGAGTGTCTGGCAACACATCAATGCCAAAATCTATCTCCCTATCTGGGGGTATCCCTGGGAGATCTTCGGGAAAGACTTTTGGGAATTCATTCACTACAAGGACTGACTGCAGAGGAAGGTTTCCAACTTTTGAATCTTTTACTTGGATTAGATGATACATACAACCTTTGGAGATAAGCTTTCGGGCTCTAAGATAAGAGATAAAGTGACCTCTAGGTTCCACAGAACTCCCTGCCCATATAACCGGTGTCTCATTCGGGAAAGAAAAAGTGACCTTTCGGGTTCTGCAATCAAGGGTGGCATAACACGAACAGAGCCAGTGGCATTAAAATCTATCATATCCAATTCTATAAGGTCTACCACAGTTTTCCTACTATGAACAGACACGACACAATTTCTATATACCCTTCTAGCAACAATTGAATCACCTATAGGAGTAGAAATAGAGAAGGGTTCTATAATAACTTTGGGCTCAAACCCGAAACCAACAGCCACATAAGGGGTCATATAAGATAAAGTAGACCCGGGATCAAGAAATACATAAACTTCACGAGATAAGATTCGTAACATACCGGTGACAACATCTGGTGAAGCTTCCGCCTCCTGGCGGTTAGTCAAAGAATATAACCTGTTGCGACTGCTTCCGGAAGCTGAAGGGGCACCCTTAGGAAAAGAAGCTATAGAGGCGGCTTGGGACTTAGCCCCCCCCCCCCCCCCCCCCCCCCCCCCCC